>NC_133365.1:55027377-55037377 GCF_049309525.1 Garra rufa
CCACCATCGAAGAAACATTCAAAAGATTTGGTTCAAAAGATTTGCATCGACAAAAAATAAATCAATAAATTGTAAAATATATAACAATAAATAAATCAAGTAAAAAGTAAAATTAAATAATTAAAATGCATAATAATTAAATAAATAAATAACATTTTTAAAAACTAAAATTTACAATAATTAAATGAAATTTAAAATAAGTCAAATTTAAAATAGCTTAATACAATTTTAAATGAATTAAATATTTAAAAATACATAAATATTTATTTTATTTGAAAACCTCAACCCTACATTAATGAACAATATAAATAAAAAAAAATAAATACAATAACTTTTAAATAAAAAAATAAAAAGCATTTCTAATCAACCAAAGAAACATTCAAAAGATTTGGTTCAAAAGATTTGCATCAACAGGACTGGCAAAAAAATAAAACAAATCAATAAATTGTAAAATATATAATAAAAAAATAAAATACAAATTAAAAACATTATTTTTACTTTTTAAAAATGAAAAAGTAAAATTAAATAAATAAATAACATTTTAAAAAGGCAAATTTAAATTAAATTGGAACAAGTCAAATTTAAAGCAATAAGCATAAGCAATTTATTAAAATTTTTAAAATACATAAATATTTAATTTTCTTCTAAATTATTTTAAAACCTCAAATGTCCAACATGTGATTTCCTCTGACAGAGAGACTGAAATGCGTCTCATCAGAATGCTGAACTAAGTCCCGACTCTAAACAAGTGCGGCAGGACAATCTTATTTGGTTTGTGTTTTTCATTCAGCAAGCATCCAATTTAGCGTCGGAGCCGGAGCGAAATGACTCTGGCGCATCAATCTCAGGAGAAGCGGGAAGGTTTTTAGCTCGGCTTGAACTGTGACAGCGATTCCCCATTGAGAGGAACTCCAGCAATACATAAAACATTCACACCTTCCCTCGCCTCGCCTCACAATCGCCCAACAATATCACACTTTCAACAACACCACAATTACTCCTGAGATCATGTGATCAACACACAATTAGCTTACTTAAGCCTTTTATTCTTCTTAGACTCAATTTCTGGACGCTACTCCTCCTAGAGCTTTCACCAAACTCAGCCCAGCTCTTCAGACTGATCTCACTTAGACTTTAACAAATTGAAGATTAAAAATAATCAACATCTCATAGACTTACATTGACGAATGATCAACACTATTCAAACTCCAACTGTCAAAATTCAAACTCCAACTGTCAAAATTCAAATTTAAACTCCCAGAATCCCTTGAGACTCAATCAACCTGCCCAACTATCAACTATTTCTATTTATTTTCTATTGAATTATCTAGCCTAGCAACTACAATCATGCTAGTAACTTGCTAATCATGCTGGAAACATGCTAGTAACTTCACAGCCATGCTAATGACATGTAAATAACATGCTAATCATGGTAGCAACTTGATAATCCTCCTAGAAACATGCTAACAACTTGCTAATCATGCTGGAAACATGCTAGCTACTTGCTAATCATGCTTAGAAACATGCTAACAACTTGCTAATCATGCTGGAAACACGCTAGCTACTTGCTAATCATGCTAGAAACATGCTAACAACTTGTTAAACATGCTAGAAACATGCTAGCAACTTGCTAGTCAGCCTAGAAACATGTTAACAACTTGTTAATCATGTTAGAAAACAGGTTGGAAACATGTTAGCAACTTACTAATAATGATAGAAACATGTTAGAAATGTGCTAGCAACATGCTAATAATGCTAGAAACATGCTAATCATGTTAGAAACATGCTAATGACATGCTAGAAACAGGCTAATAACATGCTAAAAACTTGCTAACTATTCTAGAAACATGCTAGCAAATTGCTAATGACATGCTAATAATGCAAGTAACATGTTAATTATGCTAGAAACATGCTAACAACATGCTAACAACTGCTAATCATGGTAGCAACTTGTTAATCATGCTAGAAACATGCTAAGAAATTGCCAGTCAGCCTATAAACATGCTAGCAACTTGATAATCATGCTAGAAACATGCTAGCAATTTGCTAATAATGCTAGAAACATGCTAGCAACTTGCTAATCACGTTAGAAACATGCTAATGTCATGCTAGTAACTTGCTAATCATGTTAGAAACATGCTAATGTCATGCTAGTAACTTGCTAATCATGTTAGAAACATGCTAACAACTAGTTAATAATGCAAGTAACATGTTAATCATGCTAGAAACATGCTAACAACTTGCTAATCATGCTAGCAACTTGTTAATCATGCTAGAAACATTTTAGAAACGTGCTAGCAACTTGCTAGTCAGCCTATAAACCTGCTAGAAACTGGCTAATCATGCTAGAAACATGTTAGCAACTTGCTAATCATGCTGGAAACATGCTAACAACTTGCTAATCATGCTAGCAACTTGTTAATCATGCTAGAAACATTTTAGAAACGTGCTAGCAACTTGCTAGTCAGCCTATAAACCTGCTAGAAACTGGCTAATCATGCTAGAAACATGTTAGCAACTTGCTAATCATGCTGGAAACATGCTAATCATGTTAATAATGCAAGTAACATGTTAATTATGCTAGAAACATGCTAGCAAATTGCTAATCATGCTAAAAACAGGCTAGCAACTTGCTAATCATGCTAGAAACTTGCTAATCATGTTAGAATCATGCTAACTACATTCTAATCATGCTAGCAACATGCTAATCATCTAATCTATCTATATAAAGTTAAAGACTTTAAGCTTTTACAGCTGCTTTAAACTTTCAAGCTAGGCTTTCTCAAGCCAACCTAAAGTTTATCTTGACAAACTTTTTTTTAATCTAGTTAACTCACTAACATTGAAAACAACATATAACATGACAAAATATAAAATTTGACCTCTGAGCCGTGTCTTACCGTATGTCTTCGTCGGTGACGGTGAAGGCTTTGCAGAGCGGCTGTGAGGTGTTGAGCCAGATGGCGGGGTTCTTCTCGGCGGCGGTGGACGTCTGACCCGTGATGGGGGCGGAGCTCATGTGCAGAGCGCTGGCGATGGCCGACAGAAGCGTCTCGTCCGACGAGTCCGGCCCGATACCTGCGCGACAGCACCGACGTTAGCCAGCCATCAGCGAACGCCACACACGGACGCTCACCGCTACAGACTTACTCTGTAAACCTTTGGGCAGATCCATCGTCCGCAGCGCTTCCTCCGACACGTCCGACGACCGCAAACCCTTCAGACGCTTCTCCCAGAACAGCTAAAAGGTGACAAATACAGTTAAAATAAAGCTGAAATTAAATGAAATTAAATATTAAATTTAATTAAGTTAAATATTAAATGAACTATTAAATATGATATTAAACCATTAAATTAAATATTAAACTATTAAATTAAACAAAATTAAATTAAATTAAATACCTGCGCAATGAAGTTAAAATAAAGCTGAAATTAAATTAAATTAAATATTAAAATTACATTAAATTAAATATTACATTCAATATTAAATTTAAATATTAAATCAAATAAAAACATATTATATTAAATATTAAATAATATATTACATTAATAATACCTTTAATTAAATTAAATTAAATATTAAAATGACATTAAATTAAATATTAAATTAAATATTACATTCAATAATACATTTAAATATTAAATTAAAAATATTATATTAAATATTAAACAACAAAATATTGCATTATACATGTAATTAAATATTAAGTTAAACTAAATATTAAATACAATATTAAATTAAACTAAATATTAAATACAATATTAAATTAAATAATTTAAATGAAATTGAATATTAAATTAAATTAAAAATATTAAAATAAATATTAAATTAAATTGAAAAAGATTAAATATTAAATTAAAAAGTATTAAATATCAAATTAAACTAAATATTAAATAAAATATTAAATTAAAATAATATTAAATTAAATAGCAAAATTTGTAATATATATATATATATATATATATATATATATATATATATTAGATACAATTTTTAACTTGCAATAGAAATAGAAAAACAAAAATGTTGCCTTGGCAACTAACTGAAATAAGTTTGAAAAAGTTGAATTAGTAAAATTACTCAAATTGAAATAATTTAATACTAAAAAAAATTATTTAAACAAAAACTGACATGAAAACTGAAAATATAAACAAAAAGATACTTCATAGCTAATTAATAAATGTTAGTAGAAGTACTACAATTGCTAAAATTGAAAAATAAAGCTAAATAGAAATAATAATAAAAAATGTAATGATAAAAACACAACTAAATTACTAAAACTAAAATTCAAATGACAACTGGAAATATAAAATAAAAGGTAATTCAAAACTAATTAATAAATGTTAAAGTTGAAGTAGTAAAATTGATCAAATTCAAATAAAACAAATTACAACTGAAAAACAAACTGAAACAAAACAGAAATATTTGAAAATGACCAAAGAACACATTTGCAATTTACCCAACAACAAAAAAAACACACTTTCAAAAGTTTTGTTCAAAAGATCTGCATTAACAGGACTGGCAATAAATAAAATAAATCATTAAACTATAAAATATATAATAAAAAATAAACATGTAAAATATTTTGAACAAAAAAGAGCAAAATAAATTAAAATGAATAAAAATCAAAATAATTAAAATGTGAACTAAATCACATTTTACATGAATAAGTAAAACTCAAAATAAATTAAATAATAAATAAAATAAATAAATAAATATATAAAATTCTAAATAAGTAAAATTAAAATTAAAATTAGTCAAATATAAATATAAAACACATTTTTGAAAATAAAAAAAATAATTATATTATATTATATTTGTTATTAATTTAAAAATATAATAAACACTACATATCAAATGTAATACATAAATAATAAATATAGTAAACAATACTAAAATAACTCTGGACAGTGTACGGATGTGAGGAGATTCTGCTGCGCTCCACAAACACATTCAAACAGCTCTGGATCGACATGAATGATAATAAGTCAATCATAAATGATAATGATGGTGATAAATGATAGATAAATAAATGCTGACAGATTTCATTCCTTCAGTCCCACACTAACATTAATGAATGTTCAAGGATTTTAAGAGATCTAATTATCCACGTCCTCCAGATACAAACCGCTTGAATGGGGTCAGAATGATGGTAAAGGTCAGGCATTCGGCTGAATCACGTCACACATTAACGGCTCTCAGAGCGTCTCTAATCAATTAAACGCCGCAGCTTTATTCGGCCTGGAGGAGCGTTTGTGTGTTTGCCGGTCAGACGGCGGCCCGTGGGACACGTAAACCGCAACAACTGCTCATAAACACTTACTGAAGCGGAGACTTAAATACAGATCGTCCATGAGCGCCGCGGGGCCCGTACAACTAAATCCACCCTCAGAACCACAAGATAATCACTCTCTTCTGCATCAAAATACTGTAAAAATAGCTTAATATTTTTAAATGTCAAATATCTGTTTTCTATGTGAACATCTGTTCAAATGTCATTTATTTCTGTGATGCGCTGCTGAATTTTCAGCATCATTTCTCCAGTCTTCAGAGCTCAGACCAGCACTGAACATGATCCTCATCAGCATCTTTAAGACTGAATAATAGCTACATTTGTGAGAATTAATCAATTCAAAATTATTTAAAATTGATTAAAGAATTAAACTCAGAAATCCCAAAATAAATGAAAAACACAAAGTTAAAATAAAACTTAAATGAAATTAAATCAATTATTAAAATTAAACTAAAATTACAGCTGAAAAAAGCACAAAACATAAATGTAAACTAAAATAGAAATGAATACTGAAAATATAAAACTAAAGGCTAATTCAAAGATAATTAATAAATGTTAGCAGAAGTGCAAAAATGACTAAAACTGAAAAATAAAGCTACATAGAAATTAAAATATAAAACAAACTGAAGATATAAAATAAAAGCTAATTCTAAACTAATTGATAATAGTTAAAGTTGAAGTAATTCAATTAAGAAAACTGAAATAAAACTAATTAAAACTAATAAACTAATTGAAACAAGATAGATTTAAAATATTTAAAAAGGACAAAAGAACAAATTTTTAAACAAACTAAAATTTAAACAAACTAAAAGCTAACACAAAACTAATTAATATATGGAAATAAAAATAAATAAAAACAGTAAATAGAAAAATTTTAGAAACTTTAATTCTTTTAAATAAAAAAATAACGCTAAACAGAAATATTTAACAAAATTACTAAAACAAATTAAAATTAAAAAAAGAAAAAACTAATCTCTCAAAGGGTGTTTTTTAAAACAAATAAATAAATAAAAATCCAAGTCATAGATCAATGTATAAATAAATATTTAAAAAATAACTTACATAAACCAATATATTAATAAACTAAATTAATTAATTAAATAACATTCATAAAGACATGGTTAAATAAATAAATAAATACTGAATAATAAATAAAATAACTAAAACTAACTGGAAAAAATTAAATAATAAATATAAAAAATAACTTACATAGACCAATATATTAATAAACTAAATTAATTAATTAAATAACATTCATAAAGGCATGGTTAAAAAAATAAATACTGAATAACAAATAAAATGACTGAAACTAACTGGAAAAAATAAAATAATAAATATAAAATAATAACTTAGATCAATATATTAATCAATTTAATCAATTATTAAAATAACATTCATAAAGGCATGGTTAAATAGATAAATACTGAATAATAAAATTAACTGGAAAAAAAATTAATAATAAATATAAAAAAATGACTTAGATCAATATATTAATAAATTAAATAAATTAATTAAATAACATTCATAAAGACATGGTTAAAAAAATAAATACTGAATAACAAATAAAATGACTAAAACTAACTGGGAAAATAAAATAATAAATATAAAAAATAACTTACACAGACCAATAAATTAATCAACTAAATTAAATAAATTAATTAAATAACATTCATAAAGACATGGTTAAAAAAATAAATACTGAATAACAAATAAAATGACTAAAACTAACTGGGAAAATAAAATAATAAATATAAAAAAATAACTTACACAGACCAATAAATTAATCAACTAAATTAAATAAATTAATTAAATAACATTCATAAAGGCATGGTTAAATAAATATTGAATAATAAATAAAATGACTGAAACTAACTGGAAAAAATAAAATAATGAATATAAAAAAATAACTTAGATCAATATATTAATAAATTAAATAAATTAATTAAATAACATTCATAAAGACATGGTTAAAAAAATAAATACTGAATAACAAATAAAATGACTAAAACTAACTGGGAAAATAAAATAATAAATATAAAAAATAACTTACACAGACCAATAAATTAATCAACTAAATTAATTAACTAATTAAATAACATTCATAAAGACATGGTTAAATAAATAAATACTGAATAATAAATAAAATGACTAAAACTAACTGGAAAAAATACAATAATAAATATAAAAAATAACAGATCAATAAATTAATAAATTAAATTAATTAATTAAATAACATTCATAAAGGCATGGTTAAATAAATAAATACTGAATAATAAAGAAAATGACTGAAACTAACTGGAAAAAATACAATAATAAATATACAAAAATAACAGATAAATAAATTAATAAATTAAATTAATTAATTAAATAACATTCATAAAGGCATGGTTAAATAAATAAATACTGAATAATAAAGAAAATGACTGAAACTAACTGGAAAAAATACAATAATAAATATACAAAAATAACAGATAAATAAATTAATAAATTAAATTAATTAATTAAATAACATTCATAAAGGCATGGTTAAATAAATAAATACTGAATAATAAAGAAAATGACTGAAACTAACTGGAAAAAATACAATAATAAATATAAAAAATAACAGATAAATAAATTAATAAATTAAATTAATTAATTAAATAACATTCATAAAGGCATGGTTAAATAAATAAATACTGAATAATAAAGAAAATGACTGAAACTAACTGGAAAAAATACAATAATAAATATAAAAAAATAACTTAGATCAATAAATTAATAAATTAAATTAATTAATTAAATAACATTCATAAAGGCATGGTTAAATAAATACCACTCTATATAGGTATATAGCTATAGCTGGTAAGAAAATAGAGCACAGTCTGCAGATTTCTGATTCAATTTGCATCAAGACTTTGGTTTTAAAATATCCAATATCCAAAAACGTATGAACCTCTGTGCATGTTCTGTTAGGAATAAAAAGAATCAGAAATTGAACATTTCTGCAGCAGGGCCTCAAAAACGTGAGTTGAAACAAACAGTCAGAAACACTCACTTCATGCAGCGTTCAGCTTTAATAAGTGTTCATTCAGCATCCTCTAGTGGTCAATGTAAGATATTGCTTTAAAAATCAAATCTAAATGCATGTGATTGGTTATGTAAAGATCGGCAAGACCTCATTCCAATCTGTTTATAAAACCTGACCAATAATTATCAAATATTACAGTGAGATGAGTAATCTGTAGTATTCAGACTAATCTGTATTAACATGCTGTCTAATTATGGCTGCATTTATGCAATAATGTACAACAGGATGATGTGAAACAAGCTTCAGCTTTTATTAACTGAAATAAAGCTGAAATAAAATCAAAAATAAATATTTGAAGAAAAACTTAAACTAAACAAAATGTAAAATTTTGCATTGCAACTAACTGAAGCAAAAATAAGAATAAACTGAAGTACAAAAATTGCTCAAATTGAAATAAAAACACATAAGAGCTAAATAGAAATATAAAACAAAACTAAAAAAATAACTGGAAAAAAAATAAAAATTAGAAGACAAACTTAAAAATTCTAAACGTTGCTTTGGAACTGAAGTAAAATAAGTACTAAAATTAAAAATGAAAAGGGAAATACAAATAAATAATTGACATTTAAGAATGAAAAACTCTAAAGGTGAATGATGATGGAGTCACCTGTCGCGGCTGCTCTGTGCCTCTCTGAAGGTCTGTCTTGACTTTGTTGTTGGGATGATTGACCACTTTAGTGACCGGCTGCTTGAAGATGGAGGCCGTCTGTCTGATGGGCAGCGCTGTGTTCAGATCCGGCTTTCCCTGCAAACACAGAAACACATGCACATGTTAAAATAAACCAACCAAGAACAGAACAGCCAGCAGAATTCAATTTGACAGTTTAGAAAATAAAAGAAATAAAACAAAGATATGCAGTAATAAAAACATCACGTCAATTAACAAGAAATGGTTTTAAAAAAATTAAGCAACTCCACAACTCTACACAAGTCCACAACTCTACACAAGTCCAAACAACTCTACACAAGTCCACAACTCTACACAATTGTTTGCATCTCCACACAACTCCATGCACTTCCACAACTCTACACAACTCCTCTACACAACTCTATGCATCTCCATGCAATTCCACAACTCTACACAACTCCTCTACACAACTCTATGCATCTCCATGCAATTCCACAACTCTACACAACTCCTCTACACAACTCTATGCATCTCCATGCAATTCCACAACTCTACACAACTCCTCTACACAACTCTATGCATCTCCATGCAATTCCACAACTTTACACAAGTCCACAACTCTACACAATTGTTTGCATCTCCACACAACTCTATGCATTTCCACACATCTCCATGCAATTCCACAACTCTACACAACTCTACCCAACTCTGTGCATCTCCAGGCAATTCCACAGCTCTACACAACTCTACCCAACTCTATGCATCTCCATGCAATTCCACAGCTCTACCCAACTCTATGCATCTCCATGCAATTCCACAGCTCTACACAACTCTACCCAACTCTATGCATCTCCAGGCAATTCCACAGCTCTACACAACTCTACCCAACTCTATGCATCTCCATGCAATTCCACAGCTCTACACAACTCTACCCAACTCTATGCATCTCCATGCAATTCCACAGCTCTACACAACTCTACCCAACTCTATGCATCTCCATGCAATTCC
>NC_133365.1:55039877-55085708 GCF_049309525.1 Garra rufa
AAGATGAGGTGTAAATGCCCTCTGAAACACATTTGAGACAAACTACAATCCGACTGAGATATTTTCCAGATGCAACTGAACAAGTGTAGATGCATCTGACTGTTAAAGTCACATATTCATCACACTCCTCCCACAATTGTAAAAAAATAAAGGCGTGAGAGCGAGTTTTACCGGCTTACAGTAGCCAGATATCAAAGCGCTACTGCAACACAACTCTTTGCATTTCCACGCATCTCCACACATCTCCAAACAATTATTTGCATCTCTAAGCAACTCCACCCAACTCCACACAAGTCTACAAAACTCTTTGCATCTCTACACATCTCCACACAACTTTACACAACTCTATGCAACTCCATGCATCTCCACGCAATTCCAGAACTCTACACAAGTCCACAGAACTCTTTGTATCTCCATGCATCTCCACACATCTCCACACATCTTCACACAACTCTTTGCATATGTACGCATCTCCACACAATTCCACAACTCTACACAACTCTTTGCATCTCCACAAAACTCTATGCAACTCCATGCATCTCCACGCAATTCCAGAACTTTACACAACACCTTGTATCTCCCCACAACTCTACACATCTCCACACAATTTCACAACTCTGCACAAGTCCACAAAACTCTTTGCATCTCTACAAATCTCCACACATCTTTACACATCTCCAAACAACTCCACACAACTCTTCACATCTCCATAAAACTCTATGCAACTCCATGCATCTCTACGCAATTCCACAACTCTACAAAAGTCCACACAACTCTTTGCATCTCTTCACATCTCCATGCAACTCTACACAACTCTTTGTATCTCCATGCAATTCTACAACTTCAAACAACTCTTTGCATCTCCACGCAACTCTACACAACTCTTTGTATCTCCATGCAATTCTACAACTTTACACAACTCTTCACATCTCCACGCAACTCTATGCAACTCTACACAACTCTTTGTATCTCCATGCAATTCTACAACTTTACACAACTCTTTGTATCTCCATGCAATTCTACAACTTCAAACAACTCTTTGCATCTCCACGCAACTCTACACAACTCTTTGTATCTCCATGCAATTCTACAACTTTACACAACTCTTCACATCTCCACGCAACTCTATGCAACTCTACACAACTCTTTGTATCTCCATGCAATTCTACAACTTCAAACAACTCTTTGCATCTCCACGCAACTCTATGCAACTCTACACAACTCTTTGTATCTCCATGCAATTCTACAACTTTACACAACTCTTCGCATCTCCACGCAACTCTATGCAACTCTACACAACTCTTTGTATCTCCATGCAATTCTACAACTTCAAACAACTCTTTGCATCTCCACGCAACTCTATGCAACTCTACACAACTCTTTGTATCTCCATGCAATTCTACAACTTTACACAACTCTTCGCATCTCCACGCAACTCTATGCAACTCTACACAACTCTTTGTATCTCCATGCAATTCTACAACTTTACACAACTCTTTGTATCTCCATGCAATTCTACAACTTCAAACAACTCTTTGCATCTCCACGCAACTCTATGCAACTCTACACAACTCTTTGTATCTCCATGCAATTCTACAACTTCAAACAACTCTTTGCATCTCCACGCAACTCTATGCAACTCTACACAACTCTTTGTATCTCCATGCAATTCTACAACTTTACACAACTCTTCGCATCTCCACGCAACTCTATGCAACTCTACACAACTCTTTGTATCTCCATGCAATTCTACAACTTTACACAACTCTTTGTATCTCCATGCAATTCTACAACTTCAAACAACTCTTTGCATCTCCACGCAACTCTACACAACTCTTTGTATCTCCATGCAATTCTACAACTTTACACAACTCTTCACATCTCCACGCAACTCTATGCAACTCTACACAACTCTTTGTATCTCCATGCAATTCTACAACTTTACACAACTCTTCACATCTCCACGCAACTCTATGCAACTCTACACAACTCTTTGTATCTCCATGCAATTCTACAACTTTTCACAACTCTTCGCATCTCCACGCAACTCTATGCAACTCTACACAACTCTTTGTATCTCCATGCAATTCTACAACTTCAAACAACTCTTTGCATCTCCACGCAACTCTACACAACTCTACACAACTCTTTGTATCTCCATGCAATTCTACAACTTTTCACAACTCTTCGCATCTCCACGCAACTCTATGCAACTCTACACAACTCTTTGTATCTCCATGCAATTCTACAACTTCAAACAACTCTTTGCATCTCCACGCAACTCTATGCAACTCTACACAACTCTTTGTATCTCCATGCAATTCTACAACTTTACACAACTCTTCGCATCTCCACGCAACTCTATGCAACTCTACACAACTCTTTGTATCTCCATGCAATTCTACAACTTCAAACAACTCTTTGCATCTCCACGCAACTCTACACAACTCTTTGTATCTCCATGCAATTCTACAACTTTACACAACTCTTCACATCTCCACGCAACTCTATGCAACTCTACACAACTCTTTGTATCTCCATGCAATTCTACAACTTTTCACAACTCTTCGCATCTCCACACAACTCTATGCAACTCTACACAACTCTTTGTATCTCCATGCAATTCTACAACTTCAAACAACTCTTTGCATCTCCACGCAACTCTATGCAACTCTACACAACTCTTTGTATCTCCATGCAATTCTACAACTTTACACAACTCTTCACATCTCCACGCAACTCTATGCAACTCTACACAACTCTTTGTATCTCCATGCAATTCTACAACTTTTCACAACTCTTCGCATCTCCACGCAACTCTATGCAACTCTACACAACTCTTTGTATCTCCATGCAATTCTACAACTTTACACAACTCTCCATGCATCTCCACACAAATCCACACAACTCCATGCAATTCCACAACTCTACACAAGTCCACACAACTCTTTGCATTTCCACACAACTCTTCCCAAGTCCACGCATCTCCATGCATTTCTACACAACTCAATTAAAGTGTGTTCACCCAAAACTACTAAAAAGACCCTTAATTTAGGCTTTTACTTGCATATAAACACTGATGAGCTAACAATGTTTACAGCATTCAAATCCTCTCACGAAAGCTCCAGCAAGTTTGTATGAAGCACGAGAACCAGTGAGGTTCATTCTACTGTCACATGTCTTGAGCTTTTGTTCATGTTTGTTGATCAGTGTTTATATTTGAATAAAAGCCTGAATGTTATCCATCCATCATATAAAGCAATCATGTCTCTTCAGAGGACTTGAATTAAACGGCTCAATTCATATTGATTTATTTTTGATCTCTTTGCAAACATTTTGAAGCATCAGAGTTTTGTTTGAACAGATTTTCAATGGAGGGACAGAAATCTCTCAGATTTGATTATTTCAATGTTTCATCTGTGTTCCAAAGATGAATAAAATCACCAATCAATTTCACTGGAGAAAATGACAAAAGACAACAAAATAACATCACATAAGGACTCCAAACCCAACGAACATCTAAAATGACCCGCGAGATGCGTATTGTTCATTACCTTGCTCAGGCTGAGGTTGTCGCTGCGTAGTCTCTGCTTGTTCTTCTGTATCTTGCTGGGCATCATTTTGCCCGTTCGGAAGTCGAAACATCCCAAATCCACAGAGTTGCCGAGGTAGCGGGATAACTGCGGTTTACTGCGGAACTTCTTTCCTGTGGGACTTGAGAAAAACATCAACATTAACTCACTTATTCTTAAAAATCTCTTCTAACTTCAGACTGAACATGATTACGGCGAAGAGAGAACTAAGTGTCTTCTGCTCACAAAGGCTGCATTTATTTGATCATAAAATCACATTTTTAACAACATAAAATTAAGTATTTTTATCATTTAAAATATTGTTTTCTACATTAGATATTATTCCTGTGATCAAAACTGAATTTTCAGCATCATTACTTCAGTCTTCAGTGTCACATGATCCTTCAGAAATCATTCTAATATGCTGGTTTGCTGTTCAATAAACATTTCTGATTCTTGTCAATGTTAAAAACAGATGGAAACATTAATGCACTTTATTTTTCAGGATTCACAGACGAATTGAAAGTTTAAAAGAACAGCATTTATTATTTTGTAACACTACAAATGTCTTTACTGTCACATCTGATCAATTAAATTCTACTAACTCTAAACTTTCAGCAGTGATACTATTAAAAGCTCAGTTTTGGATGTTATAACACCTGCTGCGCGCCTCACAGCTGCTGAAGAAGAGGAATAAAAACACACAGATCTGCTTTTCACATGAAATCAGAACTGGCTCTTTAGTATCTCAATGCATGTTCATGATATTAATAAATGATCTGTAAATGATTATTCTGTTTACATTATTACAAACATTAAAAACAAAACAGGCACCAGCTGACCTCATCAATCCCTCATACTTTTTTAACCAGCTTTAATCATACAGACACATTTTCACCATCCATTCAATTCATCATATCAGATCAAGTCCCATCCTGCAGTTTCTTGGAGAACCAGTCATATTACAGAAGTGCAGTGTGTTGTGAACATCGTTTCATGTTTTTTTTTTTTAACCTTTTTCCAGCTTGAGTCTAAAGCGCTAATCTGCTCAGATAAACCTCCGGTCTACAGGCGCTGACCCTTGGACTGACCGCAGCAAGCCAGACTTCAACAGGACTAGTTAACCCGCAGTGACACGTCCGCACGGACTTATTCAGTCATTATGTAACGCCATATCGCCAGCAGAAAGGCTATTTTCACAGTTAGGAGAAATTTAAATAACAATAATAATTCAAATTTCAATTCAAGTTTTATTTGTACAGCGCTATTTACAGCAGCTTCACAGAAAATCCATGTTTCAATCAATTTTTTTTAGTATCACTAACATACTGTACTATTACACACACACACACACACACATATACATGTATAGTATATATACATATATATGGGTCAAAGACAAAAAAGGGGTTAAGCATAAAACAACAAATAAAATCACTACACAACTCTACACAACTCTTTGTATCTCCATGCAATTCCACAACTCTACACATATCTACACAAGTCCACAAAACTTTACACAACTCTACTCAACTCTTTGCTTCTCCATACAACTCTTTGTATCTCCATGCAATTCCACATCGCTCCACAACTCTACACAATTTTTTGTATGTCCATGCAATTCCACATCTCTACACACCTCTACACAAGTCCACACAACTCTACACAACTCTACACAACTCTTTGCTTCTTCACACAACTCTATACACCTTCTTGTATCTCCACGCAATTCCACAACTCTACACATATCTACACGAGTCCACAAAACTTTACACAACTCTACACAACTCTTTGCTTCTCCATACAACTCTTTGTATCTCCATGCAATTCCACATCGCTCCACAACTCTACACAATTTTTTGTATGTCCATGCAATTCCACATCTCTACACACCTCTACACAAGTCCACACAACTCTACACAACTCTTTGCTTCTTCACACAACTCTATACACCTTCTTGTATCTCCACGCAATTCCACATCTCTATGCATCTCTACACAAGTCTACAAAACTTTACACAACTCTTTGCTTCTCCATACAATTCCACATCTCTACACAACTCTACGCTACTCTTTGCTTCTCCACATACTTCTACACAACTATACGTATCTCCACGCAACTCTACACAACTCTACGCAACTCTACGCAATTCCCGAACTCCACACAACTCCTTCTCTGCACAACTCTTTGTTAAGCATAAAACAACAAATAAAATCAGCAACAAAAAAATGTAATACTGCTTTAAATTGTTGTTGTTTTTCCAAAAAATAAAAATAAAAATATTAAAAAGTTTTCAGTTTCATTTAAAAGCATTTTTGTTTTGGTTTTTCTGAGCGAAAAATAAATATCATACATTTTTCCCTAATTTACAGAAGACACCCACTAAACTGTCATTTAGTGTAACAATCTTGTCAGGCACGTTTACAACAAAAATCTATTATGACATATTAAAAGATGAATTAGTTTCACCCCAAATACTAATTCGTTGTAATTCTACATTTTTAAAATGTGCCACTATCCTAGGTTTTGCCCATTTCTCAGTAAGAATTGTTTTACTCATTTAAAACACAATACAAATGTAATATGCTCCCTTACTCTTTTATGTATTTTAATATGTGCAAGTCAGAATAAACATGTTGTTTGAATTTTGACATAAATATTGTGTTACACAGAATAACAATGTAACATTATTTTGAACCAAATTTTGACATTTTATTCTCAAAACTGATTTGAAACCTTAAAAGTAGGCACTTTACTTACATTTAATGTGCTTTCTATGGAAATAAGATCACTTTTGTACATTTCTTTTGGACATCTTAAAGACCCATATTAATAATTGAACATGTTTATGTAAGTGATTGTTTACTTATAAATTATGAACAATAACTGGCTCAAACGTGTATTCCGAGTGTCTTTATTCATAAATATTGATCAATAAGTGTTTCTTAACAGGTTCGTCACACACTGTTTGTTCCTTCATCAGATTTATAGAAACATGTGTTCTATCACATCAGTGAATGGGTGCCGTCAGAATGAGAGTCCAAACAGCTGATAAAAACATCTCAAGAAAACAAGTCTAAAAGAATCTATAATAACGCTTCCACCAGTGAAAAAGTCCACACCGTAAGAGGCTGTAGATTCGGGTGGAGGAGGTTTTGTCGCACCACATAAAGGCGTTTATTCAGAGGTCAAAGGTCATCCTGATTAAACCGAAGGCTTCTGGGATTAGTCGTCTTCATCCCACACCTCCGCCGACCTGTTTTTCCGCTGACGTCTCTCTGGACGATGTTCTCTGCGCTAATGGAGCTTCATTAGTTTCATTGTTTCTCACTCGAGCGCAAACAGGCATCAAGCCGAGAGGCGACTTCCTGTTAGTGTTGCTAACTGTGAACTGTTTCTGAGTCATTCCCAATAAACTCTGGCACAGCTGCACGCGTTCGAGAGCTTCATTCTTTAGAGCGGCGGCCGAAGCACTTCGGTTTTTACGCGGATGGAAAACTGTAGTAAAATCCTCGGAGTGTTTCCTGCTGCGCGGCTGAACCTACAGAGCAAATGTGTGAAATTTACATTTAATGTGAGTTTTCAGCGTAAAAGTGATGCTTATATATTCCATGAAGACTTTTCACGAGTTTTGACAATACAGTGTCAAACTATTACAATTACTAAGAACTATAAATATGGGCAAGGAATTCGAAAATCTGAAATCACAGTGATTCAGATATTATAGCTGACCTTGATTATACACCGCACAAAATGATTGTCTTACTTAGTACTTTTGTCTTGTTTCTAGTATAAATATTGCAACATTCTTGAATCAAGATGCATTTATTTGACAAATCATTTAAAATATTAACTCTTAAAAAAATGATTAAAAAATATGTCAGATTTTTGTTAAAAAGTACCTGCCAGTGGGGTAAGGAAAATAATCTTAATTCAAAAGATAAACGAGATTTTTTTCTCCCCATTTGGCAGATATTTTTGTTGTTTTAAGGAAAAAGTAATAAATTTTGGATAACTTTTTTAGAAAACAAATCTTAATATCTTAAGTCGTTTTTCTTGTCAAGTAAATTCATCTTGATTCTAGAATTTTTAGATATTTATACTAGAAAACAAGACAAAAATACTAAGTAAGAAAATAATTTTTTGCAGTGTATAGAAGAGGCAGTGTTTTCAACCCAGATTTATATTTATTTTAATATTTACATTTTGTCACGACAGATAAAAAGTCAGAGGTAACTAATTAAATCTTTAATACTATTAATAGTCATTAACATTAATAATTTTTTTGAGTGTATTTATGTGCATACATTAGTTTTTTTTATTTTATTAGTGACCTTTGACCTCTTACCTAGCAAAATAAATATCTATTTATATATATATATATATATATATATATATATATATATATAATATATTTTTTTTTTTTTTTTGTCATTGCAAATAAGGTACAGACACAGAGTGAAATAATACAAATAACAAATAACTGTAAATAATAAAAGTAACAATTTTTCAATAATTATTTGAATTAAAGATATTATTACAAATGAATACTGTAAAAATAATATTTTAAAATTATTTAGTTCACTAATTAAACTATAATATATATATATCAAATAATAATAATTATAACAGATAATAATTGTAAAAAAAATCTAAGTATTTAATGCTGTTTTCTTTAATCATTAACATTTATAATTTGAGTGTATGTGCATATATTAGTTTTTTTATTTTATTAGTGACCTTTGACCTCTTACCTAGCCAAATAAATAAATAAATAAATATATATATAATTTTTTTTTTTTTTTTCATTGCAAATAAGGTACAGCCACAGAAGTGGACTAATACAAATAACACAAATAACTGTAATTAATAAAAGACATTTTTTTTTTTCACAAAACATTTTTTTTATAATTATTTGCATTACTTCAAGATATTATTACAAATGAATACTGTAAAAATAATATTTTTTTCTATTATTATTTAGTTGCAAACAGTTCCAAACATGTGCCGCAGCCGCATAATCAGCAGAAGAAAGAATGAAGCAATCTCTGCGTTGTATCTGGATGAATTTCCACACAGAGGTGTGCAATAATATAAGGAGGATGTTTTCTATTTGCTATTTATTTTAAAAACATTATTCATAACTATCTAGCCAGGTTTCCCCATACAGTAAACGCCAGCACAGCAAAGACCGGAAGTAAGTATGCACACAGCCGAAGCTCACCGACGCCATCCTGATTTCAGGAAGAGTGTTTTCAGCTAGTTTTTTATTAATTGCAATTACAATTTCAAGGGAATAATCAACAATTTTTGTCATAATCGTGTAACGCTACTGCATGCGTCCATGCGTTGGTCCCGTGGATCTGGCTGGCGTCTCGTCTGTGTGACGGTGAGTGGAAACGCCCTGCTGGAGCGTCTCGTGTCTCTGTGTCTCTGCGTCTCTGCGTCGCGGCCTGGGCTCATATCAGCTTTCAGCCGCTCTCCGTCCGGCTGCGGTTTGCAAACTGTGTCTCAGAGCGTGTTAAAGCCAGATAGGCCCAGCCCTGCGCTCAGTTTTGACTCATCTCTGACTCATATAGTGTTTGCGGCTCCATCTCTGCTGTTGACAGATTTTCTGCAGATTCTCAGCACATCGCTGTCAGTGTTCACTTTTGTTCTCCTTGAGCGGTTCTGCTACCTCTATCATACTCCTATATTTGTCACATCTAATGTTGTATTTTTATTTGTCACATCTAATGTCTGATGTGTCTGCAGAGCCTGATAATCATCTCACCAGCGATAGTCTTTAGTATTCGCTACAGAGCCAGAAAGTGTATTTTTATCTGAGCTGCCTGTGGTGGAGTGTTTCCTCATGTTCTCGTCCTCTTCATGGTGAGAAGGAGCAAATGAGAGCGTTACCGCAGGTTTGCACGCCATGCATGCAGATTCACAACGACGATCCAAAGCAAGGTTTGTTTACGTCAGGTTCAAAGGTCGTGAGGTGAATTTTGGCGCGTTTCCATGCGGCCGGGTTGGGATTGTGAGTTTGGAGACAGAAATGTGCCAACTCGGACAAAACCGCACTTGTTTTGTAGACGTTACAGACGAAACGTGAAGAGGAACCGCTGCTGAAAGTGTTGCAGTGATTGCAATCAAATAAAACATTTTTTATTTATTACTTTATTACAGATTTCTTCTCTACACGTGGAGACGTGCACACATTTCATTCGGTATTTGCAAAAATGAAAAATATTGTTACAAATAAATACTGTAAAAACGATTTTTTATTTATTAATAAATATTAAGGATTATTATTTTTAGACTGCAAATGGGTGTTTCATTCGTTGTTTGCAATAATGAAAAATATTATGAATAAATACTTTAGAAAAGATTTTTTTATTTATTTTATTAATAAATATTAAGGATTATTATTTTTAGACTGCAAATGGGTGTTTCATTCGTTGTTTCCAATAATGAAAAATATTGCAAATAAATACTGTAGAAAATATTTTTTTATTTATTATATTAATAAATATTAAGGAGTATTATTTTTAGACTGCAAATGGGTGTTTCATTCGTTGTTTGCAATAATGAAAAATATTATAAATACTGTAAAAAAGATTTTTTTATTTATTTTATTAATAAATATTAAATATTATTATTTTTAGACTGCAAATGGGTGTTTCATTCGTTGTTTCCAATAATGAAAAATATTGCAAATAAATACTGTAGAAAATATTTTTTTATTTATTATATTAATAAATATTAAGGAGTATTATTTTTAGACTGCAAATGGGTGTTTCATTCGTTGTTTGCAATAATGAAAAATATTATAAATACTGTAAAAAAGATTTTTTTATTTTTTTTATTAATAAATATTACATATTATTATTTTTAGACTGCAAATGGGTGTTTCATTTGTTGTTTGCAATAATGAAAAATATTATAAATAAATACTGTAGAAAAGATTTTATTTATTTATTATATTAATAAATATTAAGGATTTTTTTTACAGTTGTTCTTTGTGTATATTATGTATTGGAGTTTTCTTTATTGAGGTTTGACCTCATATCTAGACACAAATAACTGTAAAAAATAAAATGACAATTTTACAATAATTGTTTCTATTAATTCATAAATATTAATACTGTAAAACACTATTTGTAAGTTTTTTATAATTATAAATGATTATTGATAAAAAATAAATTATAATTTTTTACAGTAGTTGTTTATGTATTAGTGTTTTCTTTATTGCCCTTCAACCTCTTGCCTAGCCAAATAACTAGATTTTTACACTGCAAATGCACGTTTTGACACAGAATGTAACACATTTATTTATATTCATTATTTCTAAATAACTTAACAACAATTAATTGTACAACCCTGAACCCTAACCCTAACCCTAACCCTAAATTGTAGATTTATACATCAATAAATCAGCTTTTCATTGATGTATGGCTTGTTAGGATAGGACAATATTTGGTTTGAGATACAACTACTTGAAAATCTCCAATCTCATGGTGCAAAAAAATCTAAAAATTGAGAAAATCACATTTAAAGTTGTGCAAATGAAGTTCTTAGCAATGCATATTACTAATAGAAATTTAAGTTTTCATATATTTATGGTAGGAAATTGACTAAATATGTTCATGGAACATGATCTTTAATTAATATCCTAATGATTTTATTCCGATATTTCATTAATCAATGTTTTTAAAAGACTTTTCCTGCTCTGAAAAAAGGCTTTGAAACTCAGTAATTGCTTTTGCCAAGTAATTTTCACAAATAATAATTAAGAAACAGCAGGTACACTGCAAAAAAATAATTTTCTTACGTTTTTGTCCTGTTTTCTAGTATAAATATCTAAACGTTCTTGAATCAAGAATCATTTACTTGACAAGTAAAATCATTTAAGATATTATGTCTTGTTTTCTGAAACAAATATCAAAAGTTTGTTAGTTTTTGCCAAAGACAAGCTAAAATATCTGCCAATGGGGCAAGAAAAATGACCTTGTTTAGCCTTTGAATTAAGATAATTACCCCATTGGTAGATATTTTAGCTTGTTTTAAGCAAAAACTAACAAACCTTTGATATTTGTTTCAGAAAACAAGACACATCTGAAGTCATTTTACTTGTAAAGTAACTTCATCTTGACTGAAGAGTTTTTAGATATTTATAGAAAATAAGAGAAGAAAATATTTTTTGCAGTGTAAAAACACATTTTGAAGAAAAAAATTTGAAATAGTATTTTCTTGTAAAATTTTTAATTTACAATTTTAGAATTGAGAATCTTAAACTGAAAAAGCTTGTATAATTATTATTTTTATATGGTTGTAAGAAAATATTGTACATTTTATTGTGAAACCGTGGTTATTATAGTTCACTAACTAACTAACTCTATATAACGTAAATCCATTAAAACATTTGCGTTACTTGAAACTAAATAAATGCTAAATTAAATGAACAAATTATATTTTATTTAAGTTAGTTTTCAAAACTAAATTTATCATTTTATTGTAGTTTAACTTGATGTACTTTATAACCAAAACTTAAATAAAATAAAAGAAAGCTATACAGACACAGCTCTTAAAGAAGAAGTAATAAAAATAGTTTTTGGAGAATAAAATGTCCAAATTTGGTTGTAATAATGTTACATTGTCATTCAGTGGAACACAATATTACTGTAAAAATGCTAACAACATGCTTATAAAATAATAATTTAATTAAGACTGTGTCCAAATTTGTATATATTATCATAAAGTAAACTATTTAACAACAATTTAATTCAAATTTAACAATTTCATAAATTATTAAAATTTTTCCAATAAAAATTAAGTTAACTATCAAAAATTAAGTTTTGTTATATTTACAGCAGGAAATTTACAAAATATCTTCATGGAACATGATCGTAATATCCCAATGATTTTTGACATAAATAAAAAAAAAAATCTATAATTTTGACCCATACAATGTATTTTTGGCTATTGCTACAAATATACCTGTGCTACTAGGGTCACATTTATAAATAAACAAATAAAATTTAAATATTAAATAAATAACTTTAAAAATAATAATGTAAAATTAACTGAAATTTTTTTTTTTTACAACAGTTAAAAAGGTCTTAATGATGCATTTGTTTGAGCTTTTGTCTTGTCAAGATGTGAACTGATGGACTGGAGTGAATTACTGTGATGTTTTTATCAGCTGTTTGGACGCTCATTCTGACGGCACCCATTCACTGCAACTGACTCACTGGGTTCTACATGCACTTAATCTGAAGATAACAGGAAGTGATGTCTCTCAGATGTCTTGAGACGCCACAGACGCATCTAACGCTTGAGGACGGTGGATACATACTGATGGCAGATCAGTTTACAGGCCTTCCTCTACCATCATGACACCTTATACACACACACACACACACAAACAGACACACTTCCCCCACGGAGCGTGAAGTACAGCGAGAAACACAGCGGCTTCATGGCACTCGGCTAAAAACACACACGAGAATCTCTCCAGATGAACTGAAGAAGAGGGTTTGAGTTTGAGTCACAGCGTCGTGTGTTTGATGATGTCTGAGCTGTAATCAAACACCCACAGTAATCTGAGCACCACAGTCTCATCTGCTTCTAGACCTTCATCACACTGCTACTACACACCACATACCCTCATGTACATATACATATACATATACATATACATATACATATACATATACATATACATATACATATACATATACATATACAGTCGTGGCCAAAAGTTGAGAATTACATAAATATTGGAAATTGGAAAAGTTGCTGCTTAAGTTTTTATAATAGCAATTTGCATATCCTCCAGAATGTTATGAAGAGTGATCAGATGAATTGCATAGTCCTTCTTTGCCATGAAAATTAACTTAATCCCCAAAAAAACTTTCCACTGCATTGTTAAGAAGGCTTCAGGGCGTCCAAGAAAGTCCAGCAAGCGCCAGGATGGTCTCCTAAAGAGGATTGAGCTGCGGGATCGGAGTGCCACCAGTGCAGAGCTTGCTCAGGAATGGCAGCAGGCAGGTGTGAGCGCATCTGAACACACAGTGAGGACAAGACTTTTGGAAGATGGCCTGGTGTCAAGAAGGGCAGCAAAGAAGCCACTTCTCTCCAAAAAAACCATCAGGGACAGATTGATCTTCTGCAAAAAGTATGGCGAATGGACTGCTGAGGACTGGGGCAAAGTCATATTCTCAGACGAAGCCTCTTTCCGATTGTTTGGGGCGTCTGGAAAAAGGCTTGTCCGGAGAAGAAAAGGTGAGCGCTACCATCAGTCCTGTGTCATGCCAACAGTAAAGCATCCTGAGACCATTCATGTGTGGGGTTGCTTCTCATCCAAGGGAGTGGGCTCACTCACAATTTTGCCTAAAAACACAGCCATGAATAAAGAATGGTACCAAAACACCCTCCAACAGCAACTTCTTCCAACAATCCAACAACAGTTTGGTGAAGAACAATGCATTTTCCAGCACGATGGAGCACCGTGCCATAAGGCAGAAGTGATAACTAAGTGGCTCGGGAACCAAAATCCTCAAGAGGCGGGTGGACAAACAAAAACCCACTAATTCTGACAAACTCCAAGGAGTGATTATGAAAGAATGGGTTGCTATCAGTCAGGATAGGATGCATTAAATTAATAAAAAGTGATAGCATAGACATACATTGTTAGAAAAGATTTCTATTTTGAATAAATGCTGTTATTTTAACTTTTTATTCATCAAAGAATCCTGAAAATAAAGAATCACAGGTTACAAAAAAATGTATAATTCTAATAATAAATCAGTATATTAGAATGATTTCTAAAGGATCATGTGACACTGAAGACTGGAGTGACAGCTGATGAAAATTCAGCTTTGCATCACAGAAATAAATTATATCTGAAAGTGTATTAAAATAAAAAAACATTATTTTATATTGAAATAACATTTTGCAATTTTACTGTTTTTTCCTGTATTTTTGATCAAATAAATGCAGCCTTGATGAGCATTAGAGACTTCTTTAAAAAACATAATCACGTCAGATATATAAAACAAAGATGATTGGCATGAGGGTTTTGAGAAGTGAAACTCGGTTTTCATTTTGAGCGAGTTCAGTACGGCTCCAAAACAACATCAGCCACTCAGACTTTGACTTTTAGCATAATGTCAGCTAATTCCAGCTAAAAACCGCCACCTTAGACAGAAATGCAAGTACGTCTTCTTCAAAATCACTCATTTTATAAACCAGGTCCACTGGAAATGTGGCTTTCCAAATAAACAGATGAAGAGTGCTCTGACTGAAGCCGACCAGACTGCACCACTTTTGCACAAAACGCACATCAGACAAACACTGACGTCCATAAGAGACTGAGACCAGCTCAAAACCACAACTGAACATATATGAACTCATAGAAAGACGCCATCTGAGCCTAGACTAACCACGTCAGTTCCTGCAAGATCACCTTCCTCAACCACCACAGACAACTCTGAGGATCTGATTGATATGATAACTGTTATATATCCAGGCCATTATCTCAGACACATGAGCAGTTCATGCAGCTCTAATAAAGTCTCTTACTTATTTTAACTCGACTGAATCATTCACGTATCAAGGTCACGGCCTCAGCGTGTTCAAACAGGAACAACACTCGGCCTTCTCGTTTCACTGGCGAGAAAGAGAAATAACAGCTCATATATCGGATCATATTTGACCAACCAGACACTTTTCACTTCAAAATAAAACGGTGCAGGATTTAGTAAGTGTCACGGAGATACTTTTACAGTGTTTTATAATTGTTGTGAATTTATTTTTATTTTTAAATGCTATATTTAAAATTTTATTTAAAAGTTTTAGTCATTTTGTTTTGTGTTTTTGCCATTTTCTTAATTTCATTTATTTAAAATTTGGTTTAGATTTTTTTGTACATAAATTTGAAGTCAGACATTTTGCTGAAATCAATTTGTAACATATTTGTTTTATTTTAGTTATCGTGTATTTTATTTAAAGTCATTTAATTTAAAGTACAGAAAAAATTGGCTTTAGTTTAACTCCAATAACCCTGCTAAGAATTATTTTGAAACTATTTTTTTAATATAGTTTTATTATTTATTTTTATTTTATTTTTTGTCAGTTTAAATTATTTTAATACATCAGTTTTAAAAGAAAAATTTTGCTGAATGTAGTTTTATTTTATTTTTTGTCAGTTTCAATTTTTTAGTACATAAATTTGAAGGCAGAAATTTTACTGAAATAAATGTGTAACATATTGGTTTTATTTTTGTTAACATTTATTTTATTTAAAGCCATTTAATTTAAAGTGATGAAAAATTGGCTTTAGTTTAACTCTAATAACCCTGGTAAGAAATGTTTTGAAACTTTTTTTAATATAGTTTTTAATTAGTCATTTTAACATTTTTATTTTATAAAATAGTAATTTTTTTTGTTTCAATTATTTTAGTACATGAATTTGAAGCGAGAAACTTAGCCTTGGCAACGAGCTAAATAATTTTTTAACATATTAGTTTTATTTTAGTTAACATTTATTGTATTTAAATTAATTTAAGTATTTAGAGAGATTATTAAAAATTGGCTTTAGTTTAACTCTAATAACCCTGGTATTTTTTTCAAACTTGTTTTTGTAAATATAGTTTTAATTTAAATTTATTTATTTTGCAATTTTAATTATTTTAGTACAGGAATTTGAAGTGAGAAAATATTGAAAAATATTTGTATTTATATATATATTTATTTATAGTTCTATTTTGGTCAACATTTCTTTTATTTAAAGTTATTTAAGTATATAAAGTGGTTCTCTATACAAGTAGTACTCTATATTAATTCTAATAACCCTGATAATGATTATTTTGAAACAGTTTTCAATCAGACATTGCTAATAAATGTCACAAATACTTAAAAAAATAACAAATAACACACTGAAAAGTTACATTTTTAAGTAGAAAGAGTAAAATGGTAGTTTCTTGTAAAATGTACACCTATAATTTTTTTATTTACAGTTTTGAAAAATCTATTTTTACAGTGTTTACATGAATCAATAACTGAATTTGAATGTGTAGTAAATTCAGAGTCAATATAGTAAAACATATGTACACATTTTTGCTGTCTTTAAGTATGTATGCATGTATAGAAATGATACTGATGATACTTTTATCATTATAATTTTTCTAAAAGTAACTTTTAATGGCAATATTGTTTCCAAAACGCATCTGTCTTACACTACGCTCACACCTTACATAAGAACACACACAGCCTACATAACTGTACTCACATTAATAATTAAACATATTTATGTAAGTGATTGCTTACTTATAAATGATATACTTTAACTGCTTCAAACGTGTATTCCGAATGCCTTTATTCATAAATACTGATCAATGAGCGTTTAAAGCTCGGGACTCAACAGGTGAAGCTCAGAGGAAACGCATCACACACACACACACACACACACACACACACACACACACACACACACACACACACACACACACACGTACGTACTGTAATGCAGTGACGTCACTCACAGCGCAGGAGTTACAATGTATCTCTCCCGCGAATTCAACTCTTCTTCTGGATACAATGTAACGCTTGAACACATCCACGCGCGGCACACTTCAAACAAACAAAGTAACACAGAGAAAACAAAAACACACTTACCTGTAATAATACACATCACTCTTCCCAGCGCTCAGCCCGGACTTCCGGATCACTTCTTCCTTCTTCCAGCCGGGTGGAAGCGCCGGACAATCCGTCCTCTTCCTCTCCATGATCATTGATTGATCGATCAGCGCGATCGGAAGTCCTAATATCCGAGACCTGAGAGGTGTGCGCGTGAGGGACGTTCGCTAACGGGCTAGTGGAGTAGTTGCTGAGCTGCTGAGTTATCAAGTAACGTTAAAGGACTAGCTCTCGGCTTAAAGCCGTCAAAGGGCCGCGATCGTTTACCCGAGCTCCTCAGCGATCAGAATCTGCGTGCGATCCGTGTGTAACGCGGCTGTGACGCGTTAAATTTCAGCACTTCCCACACGAGTGACCCAGCGCTTGGCAACCGCACGCCCCGCCCCGCCCCTCCGTTGACCCAAAAGCCCCGCCCTCTGATAGAAGCACGCCCCGCCCCTACTGTAATCCGGCACACTTCAACACTTCAGGGCTCTTATGTGACCCCAGAGGTCATTCACTGGATATACACAAACACATTTGTGACCCTGGGCCACAAAACCAGTCTTCAGGGTCATTTTTTTGAAATTGAGATTTATTAAGCTGAATAAATAGGCTTTTCATTGATGTATGGTTTGTTAGGATAGAACAATATTTGCTTGAGATACAGCTATTTGAAAATCTGATGGTGCAAAAAAAAAATCTAAATATATGTAAAAAAAATGTAAAAAAAAAAAAAAATACAGGTAAAAAAAATATATATGTGACCCTTGAGCACAAAAAAGTCATAAGGGTCAATTTTTTAAATTGAGATGTATACATCAATAAATAAACTTTCCGTTTATATAAATTGCAACTTCAATTTATATAGTCATTTTTGCATGCATTTAGAAAAATAAAATTGGCCTTTTATTGATCTTTGGTTTTGTTAGGATACATCATCTAAAAAGCTGAATAAATAGGCTTTCCATTGATGTATGGTTTGTTAGGATAGAACAATATTTGCTTGAGATACAGCTATTTGAAAATCTAAAAAAAATCTAAATATATGTAAAAAAAAAAAAATTACAGGTAAAAAATATAAGTCACCCTGGAGCACAAAAAAGTCATAAGGGTCAATTTTTTAAATCATCAATAAATAAACTTTCCATTTATATAAACTGCAACCTTGATATATAGTGATTTTTGCATGCATTTAGAAAAACAAAATTTGCTTTTTATTAATGTTTGGTTTTGTTTGGATACATCATCTAAAAGCTGAATAAATAAGCTTTCCATTTATTATTGGTTTATTTGTTTGTTGAATTTTTGGCTGAGATACAACTATTTGAAAATCTAGAATCTGAGGGTGCAAAAAAATCTTAATATTGAGAAAATCACCTTTAAAGTTGTGCACATGAACTTCTTGGCAATGCATATTACTATTAAAAAATTAAGTTTTAATACATTTACAGTAGGAACTTGACTAAATATCTTCATGGAACATAATCTTTATTTAACATTGATAAAATTCGATCATTTTGACTTATGCAATGTATTTTTGGCTATTGATACAAATACACCTGTGCAACTTAAGACTGGGTCACATTTTACAATCAAAGTCTGAAATGTAATTTTTTATTTTTTATTTTTTTGTCAGTTTAAATTATTTTAATACATCAATTTGAAGAGAGAAATCTTGCCTTGGCAACTAGCTGAAATATTTTTTTACACATTTGTTTTGTTTTAGTTAGCATTCATTTTATTTAAAGTAATTTAAGCATTTAAAAAAGTTAGTTTAACTCTTATAACCCTGCTAAGAATTGTTTTGAAACTTTTTTTAATGCAGTTTTAAATATTTTTTTTTTCAATTATTTTAGTACATCAGTTTGAAGTGCTTAAATAATTAAAACATATTTATATATATATATATATATTAGGGGTGGGCATAGATTAATTTTTTTAATCTAGATTAATCTAGATTAAATCTTGGAATTAATCTAGATTAATCTAGATTAAAATGGCTAATTTGAATTCTGCTGAAGGCATTCAGAATATGTGTGCTACCCAAATAATGACTTAAAGTCTTTGAGAATGGATCATAAAGCTCATAAAGCTGTTCTATGATAATTTGTTGATGAAAATAAATTATGTTCAATTAGATGTACTTGTGTTTACTAACTAACTAACTAACAATGAAATTATTTTTTCTACCTATTAGATTGTGTTTTTTTTAACGTCAACACCTACCCAACCCATTACATGTTACACCATACTTTTATTTTGACAGGTTGTCGTGAAGTTTCTGTGTCATACAGTATGATATGATGCTAGTTTTCATAAAAATGAAACGGTATAAGTGACACTCACAGCAGTTTGGGAGATTGAGTTTATCTGTTCATGTGAGATGAAAATGCCAAAAATTACCGGGAGCGTCACGTGTGTTTCAGTATGCGTGTAGTAAAAGCGCGTCTCCACCATTCATAAATACAGCTAGGCTAACGGAACATACCGGATTCATATTAAAACGGTCTTTTTGCATTTCAGTTTTCACATACACTAGTCCATATCGCGATTTGAATTAAGTGACAGACCAACATTTGATTTATGAATCCAAAAAACGACGAATTTACGTGGCATTTCGCTATAGTAGATCCGGTTTTTATGAATGGAGGACGACGCGATCCCGTCTGTGTTTTGGCGGAGGAGACGTAAACGCGCGACCATATTCTATAGTCTTCGGTATACATCCGCGTTAAACTATCAAGGTGAAAGTCATCATAGCTTGCGTAGTTTAGACCCAGCTCCCAACCCAAATTTGAGAATAGATTAACGGCGATATTTTTTTTATCGCGCGATAAGAGTTTCACGTTAACGCAGCACGTTAACGCCGATAACGGCCCACCACTAATATATATATATTTGTTTTTTTTTTAGTTTGTGTGAAATGTGGTTGTGAAAAGCTCTAAAATCACTAAAACACTTTAAGTCACTAAAAACACAGGGGGGGGGGGGGGGGGTGGAGAAAAGTGAAGTTAGTTCTGAGAATGCTATTTTAAGAGCGCAAAACAGCAATGAATCACATCCTTTCCCAGCAGAATCATGTTAGTGCCATAGTTTTGTGATGATGAGAGATGAAGGAATGTCTGAGGTCCAGCTGTTCCCAAATATATACTGAAGACTTGATCTACTGTATTGATGCATATTAAGGAAGAGTTCAGCCAAAAATGAACGTTTGCTTAAAATTATTCACTCTCTGGACGTACAAGATTAAGTCGAGTTTGTTTGTTAATCAGATTTGTATAAATGTGTCATTCCATCACTGTCTCACCAATGGATCCTCTGCAGTGAATGGGTGCCGTCAGAATGAGAGTCCAAACAGCTGATAAAAACAGCACAATAATCCACAAAACCACTCCAGTCCATCAGTTAACATCTTGACAAGACAAAAGCTCAAACAAATACAACATTTGTTTAATTTTAGTTAACATTTATTTTATTTAAAGCAATATAAGTATTTAAAGTGATAAAAATATGACTTTAGTTTAACTCAAATGATTTTGGTAAGAGTTATTTTGAAACAACTTTCACATTGCTAGCAAATTTCACAAATACTTACAAAGAAATGAAAAGTAACACATTGAAAAAGTTACAATTTAGAAAGACTAAAAATGGTAGTTTCTTGTAAAATACACACTAATAACCTTATTTACAGTTTTGAAAAGTATAGTTTTACAGTTTTTATCAATAACTGAATCATTAATTGTCACTAAAATCTTAATCGCTTTCAGCCAGAGAAACATTAATTTCAGTCAAACAATAATATTTTTATAGAAATAATAATAACTTTGTTTCCAAAATGCATCTGTTTAAAACAGGCCATCCTAAACTCACATCTTACATAAGAACACATATGGCTCAAAGACGAAAAAGGGTTTAAGCATAAAAACAATAAGTGTAATACTGCTTTAAATTATTGTTGTTTTCCCAAAAAATATTATAAAGTTTTCTGTTTAATGTAATTGCATTTTTGTTTTTGTATTTCTGAGCAAAACATAAATATCACACATTTTTCCTCTAATTTACAGAAGACACCCACTAAAATGTCATTCAGTGTCAATCTTGTCACACATATTTACAACAAAAATCAAAATTTAAAGACCAATTACTTTCACCCGAAATACTAATTAGTTGTAATTCTACATTTTTAAAATGTGCCACTATCCTAGGTTTTGCCCATTAATCAGTAAGATTTTTTTTTACTAATTTAAAACACAATAAAATGTAATATGCTCCCTTATTCTTTGATATATTTTAATATGTACAAGTCAGAATGTTGTTTGAATTTTTACAAAAATATTGTTACACTGAATAACAGTGTAACATTATTTCAACCAAAGTTTGACATTTCATTCTCTGAAAACTTATTTGAAACCTTAAAAGACATTTAATGTGCTTTTTTATGACACTTTTGTAAATTTCTTTTGATGTTAACGTCTTTGATCCATATACATACCTGTGCTTAAATTAATAATTAAACATAGTTATGTAGGCTAAGTGATTGTTTACTTATAAATTATGAACAATACCTGATTCAAATGTGTATTCCGAGTGTCTTTATTCATAAATACAGATCAATAAGTGTTTCTCAACAGGTGAAGCTCAGAGGAAATGCTCACACATGTGTGTTCTATCACATCAGTGAATGGGTGCCGTCAGAATGAGAGTCCAAACAGTTGATAAAAACATCAGTCCATCAGTTAACATCTTGAGAAGACAAAAGCTGAAACAAATCCAGCATTAAGACATTTTTAACTCAAATACGAGTCTATAATCCATAACAACGCTTCCTCCGGTGAAAAAGTGGTCTGGTCTGAATCAGGAGAGAAATCTGCACAGATTTACAAACCAAAACAGCTCTAAACAAATATGTGAGAGACAACAGTGGATGGACTTTTTCACTAGTTACGGACGCATACTTTTTAGACATTAAAAACATCTTAATGATGGGTTTGTTTCTTTTGATATGTGCCTTCCACCTATTTCTACTGCAAATGAAGTCCATGTTTTTTTTTTTCTAAATCAGCAATAACAATGAGAACAGGAGAGAAAGAAGGAGAAAAAGAGGTGTTGATGTTGATCCCCAGGTGTGTTCACCTCAGACCCTGGTGGGAAACACACACACATCCATCTACTCACTGGATCCCAAATGACTGTTTCCTTCAACACATCAAAGGACAAGCTCCATCTTAAATGAGTGAAAACACACTTCATGCTCTGATTGGCATCGACGGTTCCACGAAGAACCTTGAACATCCATGGAAGCGCTCAAATGCAGAAAAGGAAAAATAATGTTCTTTCGATTTTTTAAATGTTTTTCAAAAAGACTTGTTCACCGAAAGGTTCTTTGGAGAACCAAAAATGGTCCTTCTATTGCATCACCACAAAATCACTCCAATTCAAACAATATAATGCATAAATCCCACACAGAACTCAAGTTTGCATCATCACTAAAATATTTCACTGAACAGAATTTCAGTCCAAAATGAAACATTACTCATTAAAATATTTTTGTGATGATACAAACTTGAGTGTGGGATTTGTACTTTTCTGCTTCATACTGTTATTTCACTGGACACTTCTATGGTTGATTCAGTTGTCTTTTTACATCTACTTGAATTAAAATACTCAGTGTTATGATATATATCAAAAGAAAATCTCTGAGATTTTGTTCTTTACTATTTTTGCAGATATTTGACTGCTCATTGGCTCAGTTCTCCAGGTTTGTATTCTTTTTTAAATCCTGTTGTTATTTTGTTTATTATTACTTTTTTTCTTTATATGTCATATCTTACCATTTGTATCTACTGTAAGTAAGGTATATTTCATAAGAAGCACAGGTATATTTGAAGAGTTGATTTGCAAAAACAGATTTTTTTTTTAGTTATGTTATCATGTTTTATTGTGTTAGTTAATTGATTGAGATTAATTGGAATGCACAATGCAAAAGCATGATTTTTGCAAATTAACTCTTCATATCATGGGACAATATATACTGCCTGACATGTCATTGCATATTTAAAAAATGTTTTTTTTTTTGTCCAACTAAAAATTGCAACTGCAGTATCTAATGCAATTTTGCATGCATTTGTTTTTGCTAAATACATGCAAAAATTGCAGTATAAAGTTAGTTTTTATAAATGCATGCAGAAAACTGCTTTATAAACTGAAGATGCAATTAAATTTGGGACAATATATACTGCTTAAAATGTCATTGCATATTTACAAAATGTTTTTTTTGTCCTGCTAAAAAATGCAACTGCAGTATCTAATGCAATTTTTGCATGCATTTGTTTTTTGCTAAATACATGCAAACATTGCAGTATAAAGTTAGTTTTTCTAAATGCATGCAAAAAAGTGCTTTATAAACTGAAGTTGCAATTAAATTTGGGACAATATATACTGCTTAACATGTCATTGCATATTTACAAAATGTTTTTTTTTGTCCTGCTAAAAAATGCAACTGCAGTATCTAATGCAATTTTTGCATGCATTTGTTTTTGCAAAATACATGCAACAACTGCAGTATAAAATTTGTTTTTCTAAATGCATGCAGAAAACTGCTTTATAAACTGAAGTTACAATAAAAAAATTTAAACTAAAGTTGCAAATGAATTACGAAATATTTAGTTCATATTAAATACAGAATTGATTTAGTATAATTTCTAGCATATACACTACCAGTCAAAAGTTTAGACACACTTGACTTTAAGTTTTTATTTTAGTCAAATATTAATTATTAAAAAAATACAATATATATTTTATTTTATTTTATTTATCTTTATTTTACTTTACTTTACTTTACTTTACTTTACTTTACTTTACTTTACTTTACTTTATTCTATTTTATTTTCAAATACAAATTGTGCCAAAGTGTGCCTTTCAGTTTGTTTTAAAGAAAAACTGAAGTTAAGATTTTTTTTTCCAATAGAAAAAAACATTTTCTCCAACTGAGGATCATTCCTTGAGAAATTAAAGCCGCTGCTGCGTCATTCCTTTAATTTAATTGAATTTAATTAAAAAAATATATGTTGTATTGTTTTTTTAAATAATTAATATTTGACTAAAATAATAATAATAATAATAAATTAAGTCAAGTGTGTCCAAACTTTTGACTGGTAGTGTATCAATCAACAAATATCAGTGGTATATCACTAGTTAGAGGTATCAGCATTAGTTTTTCATAATCCACATTAGTCAGACACTAAATAATCAGCAATAATAATTAGAAAAAGAGAGACAGTGGTTTTGTATGTGTACTTTAGGAAAATTATAGCTGTAAATGAGTTAAAACAGACAGTGACTCAAGAACAGTCACATTACAGACAATAAATTCCTGCCATTATTCTTACCTTTTACTCTTCTCCTCATTTACCTGTCCATTATTTCTGGAAAATGTCCATAATGTTGTAATGCAATATTTCTCATCATGTTGTTCCTCCAGGTGGCGCTCAGAGACTCTGTCCTCCTTAGAGACTATTTTTAACACGCTTCAGTGTATAATCATTAATAAATATATAATTCCCAATGAGTCGTAGTTGCGATACAAATAAAATACTTAAATAAAATTTCTATCTAGAAATCACAACAACAGCGATTGGCCGATCCACATCAGCGTTGAGAAAATTAACAGCGATCACGTGACAGTCTGGTTAAATAATAAATTACACTTAAAATAACGTTGATTAACGTTTAACTTATTATTAAATTATATAACAGTTTCGTAATAATAATAATACAAATATTATGTACGCCTTCTGTATCGATTACAGAAAACGTTCTGGACGTTGGTCTAACGCTATTGGTCTAACGCATGTGACGTCGTGGTTTTTAACTTCCGGGTGGAGTTATGTTGACGCAATCAGCTGAAAGTTGCTGAGAGAAGCAGCAGCGGCTTTAATTTCTCTTTCTTCAGACGGTTTGATGAGACGCAGCAGGTAACATTTTTAATTCTACATTATTAGAAACATAATCGCGTAATTATACGTGTAAATAAACAGACAGTGGCGTTATTTGAGCAAGATAAGCGAACTAGTCAGCTAATCAGCTAACAACATCAGATTGTGATGCACTTAGTGCTTTGTGTTATTCTGAGTCTGACTGGAACATTTCGACATACATATGAGTGTGTAAATATATATATATATCTGTAAATTTATATTTATATTCTGTATATTTATTGTCATGTTTGCTCTCTGCATGTAATTTAAGTCTGTCAGCACAGTTTATGTCACATATGTCATATATATATATATGTATATATGTATGAATCAGGGTTATTATGGTTTACTAAAATTTTAAACATTCTTTTTATTGAAAAAAAATTCTGAAATTAAATTATTTAAAAAAAAATTCTCATTTTTATTTAGTTTAACTAGATGTGTCAAAACAACAAAATAGAAAAAAACTGAAACAGAAATATTAAAAACAAAACTAAAACTAAAAAACTAAAGAGTGACAAACACACAGCAAAATCACAAAAAAATTGACTTTAAATCAAAATTAAACTGGAAATTACTATATATATATATATATATATATATATATATACATAAACTATAATATCCATAGTAAATACAAATGTGTGTGTGTATACATTGCTGTTCAAAAGTTTGGGATCAGTAAGATTTTTAATGTTTTTTTTTTTAAAGAAGTGGTCTTCAAAGCTACATTTATTTGATTAAAAATACAGAAAAAATAGTAACATTGTGAAATATTATTACAGTTTTAAATAATGATTTTCTACTTTTAATTTTATAATATAATTTATTCCTCTGATGCGAAGCTGAATTTTCACAAGCCATTACTGCAGTCTTCAGTGTCACATGATCCTTCAGAAATCATTCTAATAAACTGATTTATTACTGTTGTTATCAATGTTGGAAACAGTTGTACTGCTTTTTTTTTTGGAACCAGTGATTCTTTTTTTTTTTAGGATTCTTTGATGAATATAAAGTATAAAAGAACAACATTTATTCAAAATATAAATGTCTTCTAAAAATATTAACATTTCCCATCAGTTTTTATCAATGTAACACATCCTTGGTGAATAAAAGTATTAATTTCTTTCAAAAAAAGAAAGATGGTACTTTATATTGTTAGAAAATATTTTAATTTTAAAGAAATGCTGTTCTTTTTAACTTTTTTATTTATTAAAAAAATGCTGAAAAAAGTATCACAGGTGTCAAAAAAATATTAAGCAACACAACTGTTTCCAACACTAATAATAAATCAGCATCTTAGAATGATTTCCGAAGGATCATGTGACACTAAGGACTTGAGTAATGATGCTGAATAACTTCAGCATTGATTGCAAAAAATAAATTAGATTTTTATTGTGTATTAAAATAGAAGGTTATTTTACATCGTAATAACATTTCACAATATTAAATGTTTCTTCTGTATTTTTTTTAATCAAATAAACAGCCTCGATGAAGCTTAGAATCTTATTTAAAATACATTAAAACTTTTGACTGGCAGTCCCAATAACTGTTGTGCATGTCTGTGTGTTTAATGCATGAGTTTTCTGTGTTTCCGCATAGGTTTAGCATCCGCTGAGGTGATCGAGGTGAATCAGAATGGCCAGTGCGGCGGCCAGTGAGAGTTCAGCATCATCAGCCAATGGACAGACGGCTGGAGAGAACAGCGGCGGCGGCGGCGGCGCTCAGGACAGCACCTTTGAGTGCAACATCTGTCTGGACACGTCCAAAGACGCCGTCATCAGTCTGTGTGGACATCTCTTCTGGTGAGACCCTTACTGATGCACATCAGTCTGTCATCAAATGCTTATTGAACAGTAATTGCTTTATTTTCTCTCTTCTGTCTGGATCGTACCGTGATGTCTTCTCCTAGCTGGCCGTGTTTGCATCAGGTAAGTGTTCAGTAAGCGCTCGTGATCATGTGATGTGACTGTTGTATGATTCACCTAAACGTGTGTCTCTGGGTTTGCAGTGGCTGGAAACCAGGCCGAATAGACAGGTGTGTCCCGTTTGTAAGGCCGGAATCAGTCGGGATAAAGTGATCCCATTGTATGGCAGAGGCAGCACCGGCCAACAGGACCCCAGGTACAGTCCACTGTCTAACTCTGGGACTGTTGTGACATGATATTTGTGTTATAGAGCTTAGAAACATGACTATAAATCATGCAGCAAAAGATCTGCTACTCAAAAGTTTGGGATCAGTAAGATTTTTAATATTTATTGATCAAAAATACAGAAAAAAAGTAATGAAATATTGCAATTGAAAATATTAAAAAAAATATTTTAATATACTTTAAAAATATAATTTTATTTCTGTGATGCAAAGCTGAATTTTCAACAGCGATTACTTCAGTATTCAGTGTTGCATCCTTCAGAAGTTATTCTAATATACTGACTTATTATTTTTATTATCAATGTTGGAAACAGTTGTGCTGCTTAATATTTGTTTTGGAACCTGGGATACTTTTTTCAGGATTTTTGATGAATAAAAAGTTAAAAAGAACAGCATTTATTCAAAATATAAATCTTTTCTAACAATGTAAGTCTTTACTATCACTGCATAAAACTATTAATTTCATTTAAAGAGAGAAAGAACGAAATAATGTACTGACCCCAAACGTTGAATGAGGTGTTTATTGTTACAAAAGTTTTCTATTTTAAATAAATACTGTTCTCTTTTTATGTTTTATTGATCAAAAAATCCTGAAAAAAAGTATCACAGGTTCCAGAAAAAAAAAGAAGCAGCAGCATTTTAAAATTGCGTTAACATTTCACAACATTTTATTTAAAATATAAACATTTTATTTCAGCTTACTGCCAAGGAAACTAATTTAGTTCAACTTGATGTACTAAAATAATTTAAACTAAAATTAAAATAAAAACCATATTCATATACTTAAAAAAAATCTAATAAAATGACAAAAACACGTAGCAAAATTACTATAAAATATTAATAGAAATCAAAATAGTATCTCAGTGATACTAAAATAACACTGAATTGAATTCTTCTCATAATTAATAAACACTGTAATTGAACCCGAATTGATCTGAATAATGTTGAGCTGCTTTACAGTTGAATTTAAATTAGTTTCATAACTGATTAATTGTACAAGTTATTTGCCTTTTTATTACTGTGAATCTACTTTGAAACAATCTGTATTTTATAAAGCAATAGATTGATAAATGTGATTTGACTTGTGATTAATGTACATCATTGGTTGAAATATTAATCATAAAGTGAATTTTTCTTTGTGATTTCAGAGAGAGGACTCCTCCACGACCACAAGGACAACGGCCAGAACCAGAGAATCGTGGCGTGAGTATATTCTCTGTAACACAGTCAACTAACTGCATCTTGAGAATTATTTGCATTATTTCTAATAATACAAGCAGATTCAAATTTTCTTCTAAGTTCTGTAGCTGCACTGTTAAAAAAAAAAGTTACATTTAATACTGAAAAAAGTTGAAGTTGTATTAGAGCACATTTCAAAAGAAACTACTGTTTCAGTTTTTCTACTAAATTTCATGCTTTATTTAATGTCATTTGCCATTACATTTTTGTGAAATTTACTAGCAATTTCTGAGCGAAAACTGAAACCAGACCATAAAAAAAAGACAATGATCATTGACGGTTTTTGTAATAAATACTATCAAATCTCATAAAAGCGTTTGCAATTCCACCTGTATCATTGCACAAGACGTTTGTGATGAAACTGTTACGTGGACGCCGGCTGTTGCTGTAGTGCCAACCTGTTGGTAATTCATTAGTCAAACGAGCGTCCCGCTGGGACTTATTAAGGCCGTCTCTGTGGACAGAAACTGGAAAGAGCTCAGTGCCCTGATGACAACATCTGACGATTAAGATTGCATCACGTTCTGCTCTCTCTCAACTCCTGAAGATCTTGCATAATGATGATTTATCATGATAAAGCTTGTTTTGTAGTATGCAAACATTAATGGATTTGTTTTTCTCTTAATTTAAAATTTGTCTATACACTCCTGATTTTGTAAGACTCCTGTGGCTTTCTTTTGTTAGTGGGACACAAACGGAGACATTTTGCGGAATGTTTATGCTGTACTTTGTCATACAGTGAATAAATATTTTGACTTTATTCTCGTAGTATTTCAACATTATTCTTGAAATATTTTGACTTTATTCTCAGAATACTTTGACGTTATTCTTGAAGTATTTAGACTTTATTCTCAAAATATTTGGACTTTATTCTCATAATTTTGACTTAATTCTCGTATTTTTACGTTATTCTCGCAATACTTCGACTTTACTTTCAAAATACTGACTTTATTCTCGTAGTATTTCAGCGTTATTCTCGGAATACTTCGACTTTACTCTCGAAATACTTTGACTTTACTCTCAAAATACTGACTTTGTTCTGGTAATATTTCAACGTTATTCTCGTAATATTTCAACGTTATTCTCGTAATATTTCAACGTTATTCTCGTAGTATTTCAACGTTATTCTCGTAATATTTCAACGTTATTCTCGTAATATTTCAACGTTATTCTCGTAGTATTTCGACGTTATTTTCGTAGTATTTCGACGTTATTCTCGTAGTATTTCAACGTTATTCTCGGAATACTTCGACTTTACTCTCAAAATACTGACTTTGTTCTGGTAATATTTCAACGTTATTCTCGTAGTATTTCGACGTTATTCTCGTAGTATTTCGACGTTATTTTCGTAGTATTTCGACGTTATTCTCGTAGTATTTCAACGTTATTCTCGGAATACTTCGACTTTACTCTCAAAATACTTTGACTTTACTTTCAAAATATTGACTTTATTCTTGTAATATTTCAACGTTATTTTCGTAATATTTCGACGTTATTCTCGGAATACTTCGACTTTACTCTCAAAATACTTTGAGTTAATTTAAAAACTCTGATAGAGATTGTTGATGTATTGAGTGGTCAGAGTGTTACTGTTGTGTGTTTAATATGGTCAGCTGACAGTTGTTGTGTTTGCAGGGGTTTCAGGGCTTTGGCTTCGGCGATGGAGGCTTCCAGATGTCTTTCGGTATCGGGGCTTTTCCTTTCGGGATCTTTGCTACAGCGTTTAATATCAACGACGGACGACCACCTCCAGGTGTGTGCTAAACCATGACAAAATACTTTAACCAGCATTACAAAAATGATTGATAAAGTTTTCACTCAATGAAAAGATGGAAGTCTGTGTGAAATGAAAATTCAACAAAATTATCTTTTCTATGTGCATGTTATAGATTTCAATGGTGAATGATTCATCTGTGCACATATGTTGAATTATTGTTTTCATTTTGACTCAAAAATTCATAACCAACATGCTAAACATGCTACCAACAAGTTAATCATGTTAGCAACATTCTAATAACTTGTTAATTATGCTACCAAAATGTTAATAACATGCTAATCATGCTGGAAACACGTTAACAACATGTTAATCATGCTAGCAACACGTTAGTAACATGCTAATCATGCTAACAACATACTAGTGACATGCTAACTATGCTAGAAACATGCTAAAAACATGGAAATCATGTTAGCAACATGTTAGTGACATGCTAATCATGCTTATGCTAGTAACTTGCTAGTCATGCTAACATGCTAGTAACAAGTTAATTATGCTGGAAACATGCTAACAATATGTTAGTGAAATGTTAATCATGCTTATGCTAGTAACTTGCTAATCATGCTTATGCTAGTAACTTGCTAATCATGCTAACATGCTAGTAACATGTTAATTATGCTGGAAACATGCTAACAACATGTTAATGACATGCTAATCATTGTTATGCTAGTAACTTGCTAATCATGCTAACATGCTAGTAACATGTTAATTATGCTGGAAACATGCTAACAACATGTTAGTGACATGCTAATCATGCTTATGCTAGTAACTTGCTAATCATGCTTATGCTAGTAACTTGCTAATCGTGCTAACATGCTAGTAACATGTTAATTATGCTGGAAACATGCTAACAACATGTTAGTGACATGCTAATCATGCTTATGCTAGTAACTTGCTAACATGCTAGTAACATGTTAATTATACTGGAAACATGCTAACAACATGTTAGTGACATGCTAATCATGCTTATGCTAGTAACTTGCTAACATGCTAGTAACATGTTAATTATACTGGAAACATGCTAACAACATGTTAGTGACATGCTAATCATGCTTATGCTAGTAACTTGCTAACATGCTAGTAACATGTTAATTATGCTGGAAACATGCTAACAACATGTTAGTGACATGCTAATCATGCTTATGCTAGTAACTTGCTAACATGCTAGTAACATGTTAATTATGCTGGAAACATGCTAACAACATGTTAATGACATGCTAATCATTGTTATGCTAGTAACTTGCTAATCATGCTAACATGCTAGTAACATGTTAATTATGCTGGAAACATGCTAACAACATGTTAGTGACATGCTAATCATGCTTATGCTAGTAACTTGCTAATCATGCTTATGCTAGTAACTTGCTAATCGTGCTAACATGCTAGTAACATGTTAATTATGCTGGAAACATGCTAACAACATGTTAGTGACATGCTAATCATGCTTATGCTAGTAACTTGCTAACATGCTAGTAACATGTTAATTATGCTGGAAACATGCTAACAACATGTTAGTGACATGCTAATCATGCTTATGTTAGTAACTTGCTAATCATGCTAGTAACATGTTAATTATACTGGAAACATGCTAACAACATGTTAGTGACATGCTAATCATGCTTATGCTAGTAATTTGCTAACATTCTAGTAACATGTTAATCATGCTGGAAAAATGCTAACAACATGTTAGTGACATGCTAATCATGCTTATGCTAGTAACTTGCTAACATGCTAGTAACATGTTAATCATGCTGGAAACATGCTAACAACATGCTAGGCACACTAGTAACTTGCTATCTATCTAACATTAAGCTTTTAAAACTACTTTAAACTTCAACCTATTCCAGACTGAAAACCATCAAACATTAAACTTTATTTTAACTTTTGGAACTTGAAATTTTCTGATCAGCTTTCTTAAGCCAACTTAAGTTTTTTTGATCTAGTTTAGTTTAAAACATCTGTAATGCTGGATTAGTTCTCTGGAGATGTTAACTGATGAACTGAAGCGGTTTTGTTGAAGAGCTGCATTGATGTGTTCAACACGTCTTTATTTGTTTGTCTCTCGGCAGCAGCTCCAGGAACCCCTCAGCACACGGACGAGCAGTTCCTGTCCCGCCTCTTCCTGTTTGTGGCGCTGCTCATCATGTTCTGGCTGCTGATCGCTTAAACGCTGATGAACCTGAAGATCAGGACGGCATAGAGGAGGTCTTGAGGAGGACTAACGGCTGACTAACACACAGAGATCACAGTAGTCATCAGGTTCAGCTTTCAGAGGTTGGAATCGTGTCGACGGCTCTTTTTCTGTGAAAGAGATGCAGGGCTTGCGTGTGATCGCGTGTCTGTGATACTGTGAAAAACACGCTTCGGTTTGTCTAATGTTTAGTTCTCTTCCCAGATATGATTTTAAATAAACTCTAGAGTCTTATTTCTCTTAAGATGAAGTCATTTATCAGACTTTTCTACGATTCCGGTGCCAAATTATGTTACTCGCTGTAGTAAAACTGGTATAAAATCATATGAATGCATAAATGTACTTCCTAACAACTTTTTAAACACATATTTCCAGCTTATTTGAAATCTTTCTGTTTGTAAATATCAAAGTCCGTGGGCTGAGGTAGAGCGTCTGTTCTTGTTCTCTTTTGTTTTTGGAAAATAGAGGTTTGAACATTCAGAATGTCCTAAAAACACATGTTGACTGATTAAATTTAATTATAAACTTGTTTTTGAAAGTTTGTTTATTTACTTAATTATCCAGAAGTGTTTTAAATCATAATCTCTTACTTTGTGCAAAATGTTAATTATTTGAGCAAAATAAGAGGATCATACAAAATGCATGTTGTTTATTTAGTACTGACCTGAAGAAGATACTTAACATGAAAGATGTTTACATATAGTCCACAAGAGACAGTTTACATCCTGTTGATTCTTAATACTGTGTTGTTCTCTGAATGATCCACAGCTGTGTTTTTTTGTTTAGTGATGAGTCCCTTGTTTGTCCTGAACAGTTCAACTGCCTGCTGTTCTTCAGAAAAATCCATTCTGTGGTTTTCCAGCATTTTTGTGTATTTGAACCCTTTCCAACAATGACTGTATGATTTTGAGATGCATCTTTTCACACTGAGGACAACTGAGGGACTCATATGCAACTATTACAGAAGGTTCAAACACTCACTGATGCTCCAGAAGGAAACACCATGCATTAAGAGCCGGGGGTGAAAACTTTTGAACAGAATGAAGATGTGGGTATTTCTTATTTTGGCTAAATATCATGTTTTTTTTTTATTTAGCACTGCCCTTTAGATGCTACACAAGATACTTGTTTTCCAGAATACAAAATAAGTTAAATTTACCCTGATCTTCAAATTCCAAAAGTTTTCACCCCCGGCTCTTAATGCATGGTGTTTCCTTCTGGAGCATCAGTGAGTGTTTGAACCTTCTGTAATAGTTGCATATGAGTCCCTCAGTTGTCCTCAGTGTGAAAAGATGCATCTCAAAATCATACAGTCATTGTTGGGAAGGGTTCAAATACACAAAAATGATGGAAAACCAACAAATTTGAAGGACTTTTCTGAAGAACAGCTGGCATTTCAGGACAAACAAGGGACTCATGAACAACTATCACTAAACAAAAAAATACAGCTGTGGATCATTCAGAGAACAGCACAGTATTAAGAATCAAGCAGAATTTTATAAATTCAACTTTTATTTTCTCTTGTGGACTATATGTGAATATCTTTAATTTGCAAAATCGTATTCAGGTCAGTACTAAATAAACACTAACATGCATTTTGTATGATCTCTCTTATTTTGCTCAAATAAATAACATTTTGCAGATTTTGAAAGGGGGGAGTAAACTTTTGACTTTCACTAAATTCACTAATAACATTCTGTTCTGTCAAACAAAAGTTAAAATCTGTCATTTTTTTTCTGTTGAACACAAAGAAAAAAGTTTTTTTCCATATTATGGACATCGATGCACTGCAAAAGATTTTTCTGTCTTGTTTCAAGGCAAAATATCTAAAAATTCTTAAATCAAGAAGGATTTTCTAGATGAGTAAAAAAAATTTCTTCTTTTCAGAAAAAAAAGTCAAAATTGAGTGAGTTTTTGCTTAGAACAAGCAAAATATTCTACCAATGGGGTAAGCAAAAAATCTCATTTCAAACAGAAAACAAGATTATTTTTCTAACCCCATTGGCAGATTGTTTAGCTTGTTCCAAACAAAAACGCACCTAATTCTGACTTGTTTTTTCTGAAAAGAAGACATTTTTACTCTCTGTAGATCCTAGTAAAAAAATAAATAAACATACTAAAATGTATTTAAAATACATCTATTTCATGCTAAGTATGCTACAAATACATTTACATATTATGCAATTGTACTTTTAGTATACTAAACTGGTATAGTTCAAGTCTGCTAAATTGGAACAACTAATTTTGTACTTGATGCACTTTAATAGTGCTGAAGTCCAACTAAAGATATACTTAAGTATATTTTATTCTGCTTAACTGCAAGTATACTTTAGGTACACTTTAAATATCTTGCATTTAAAGACCAATATTATTTAAAGAGCATACAATCTTCATCAATAGTGACATTAAAACATATTTTAGTTTTAATATTAAGAAATGTGCATTGTGCACAAGTAGTGCTCCATTAAAGTTTAATTACGACTTGAACTATTCTTAGTCTAAAAAATGCATTTGAAATCTATTACTTTTTTACTAGGGGAAGTAAGATAGTTAACTAGTAACCAGTTAACTATACCATCACTAAACTGTCAATATGAACAGATAAAGAATCTTATCTTTAGTTTTAAACTGCATTAGTTTTCCTTGAGTTCAAGAGTCAATGAAACAAAACATCAGCTTCATTTAGACACTGGCAAGCATTTCTATTCGCTGTTCAGCAGTAGATCAAGACATGCTGAAAACATAAGTCTGTAAAGATAGGATCCAGTTTACTCTCACTGCGAAAAAATGATTTTCTTACTTAGTATTTTTGTTTTCTAGTATAAATAGATAAACATTCTTGAATCAAGAGACAAGTAAAATCATTTAAGATATTAAGTCTTGTTTTCTAAAAAAAAAAAATTAGTTTGTTTTTGCTTAAAACAAGCAAATATCTGCCAATGGGGCAAGAAAACCATTGGCAGATATTTTAGAAAATATGAATTTTCTGTATTGTGTTTTAAATGATGCATATCCATTGTGTTTATGATTAAAATAAATGACTGTAAACTCAACGGACAATGTCACGGCACAAAACTTAACTTTTTTTTATTCATTTTATTTTTTCTCACAGTGTGATATTTTACAAAACAGGGTGTTTTGCACCGAATAAATAACTAAACGAATCAGTGAGGCTGTTTATTCCAGCACAAACCACATTCAAACTGAGATATATACAGAAACAAAACATCTTTAGTCTTGTTTGAGGAGCAAAATCTCAAACACAAACTTCAGTGAGTTGAAAGTGAAGATGTGGACTGGTCTTTGAACTCTGCGTCAAACATGATCTGCTGGATCTGCATCTTGACGGCGGCTCTTTTCTGCGGCGTCAGTCTTTTGAGAGCAGGAACGTAACTCAAGAGAAACAGCTCATCCTCGTCGAACGCTCGCTCCGCTTTCTGGCAGCTCTTGGCCGCCTCTTTCTGCTCCGTCTTCCCGTCGAGGTCGGCGTGGGTCGTGACGGGCAGCGTCTGCGGAGCGGAAGCGGAGGCCTGCGACACCTTCAGTCCGGGAGGCAGACCGGCGACCACCGCCAGCTGGGTCATGGGCTGGAGCGGTTTGACGGGCGCCAGCTGAGTGACGATGGACAACGGCAGCTGAGACAAGGGCTTGATCTGAGCCGCGACGGCCGCTTTCACCTGATGCTTGGACTCCTTGGACTTGGCCGCCTGGGCTTTCTCCGGGCCGCATTTGGAGTCGGCGCCGCTGGAGTCGTCGAGCGAGTCGTCGGGAGAGTCCTGAGAGTCCACCTCCTCCGGAGCCTCGTCTTCGCCGTGCCGCTTCCTCTTCCTGATGTGAGCGTCCAGAAACGCCAGGCTTTCTCTGTGCGGCCAGTAATGCAAACGCCGGCCGCCTTCTTCCTTCCTCAGCTTGCACAGTCTCCTCTCTCGGATGTATCTGTCCCTGATGGTCTTCCATCTGCGTTTGCACTCCACCACTGAACAACAAACACACAGTCAGTCTCACACACTTTCTCAAACTCCCCTGCTCAAGAAAAAAATACTACTGGCTGGTTTTAGCTGGTCAACCAGGATGGTTTTAGAGTGGTTTTGGACACTTTGGGAGACCAGCTAAAACCAGCCAACTAGCCTAGGCTGGTTTCAGCAGGTTTTTTTTAGCAGGGTCTTCATTTCAAACAACCAGTAAAAACCTCTGTTCTTTGGTCAAACACACTCAACTGTTGAGACAATGACTGTAATCATCTATACACTGCAAAAAATGCTTTTCTTACTTAGACTTTTTGTCGTTTCCAGCCAAAATATCTAAAAATTCTTAAATCAAGAAGGATTTTCTAGATGAGTAAAAAATTTTGTCTTGTTTTCAGAAAAAACTAGTCAAAATTAAGTGCATTTTTGCTTGAAGCCAGCAAAATAATCTGCCACTGGGGTAAAAAAAATAATTTTGTTTTCTCATCCCATTGGCAGATTATTTTCCTTGTTCTAAGCAAAAACTCACTTATTTTGACTTGTTTTTTTCTTTTTACTGATCTAGAAATTTTTGATATTTTGGTTGGAAACAAGGCAAAATATCTAAGTAAGAAAAGCATTTTTTGCAGTGTAGCTCTTACTGTATGAGTATGAATTTGAACGCAACGCGCTAAATTGCACGTTAAGCGCGTTGCGTTTATATTCTGCATTCACTTAAATAATATATGCATCATCAATAGAGTTTATTAACTTTGATTTGTTAATATCACTGTCTTACTGCATTAATCACGTGTTTCGAATAATATTCCAGCATAATAAAGCTTCACTCATGTGTTCAATCAGATCGACGTGCGCGTTTTTCAGTCACATCGGACGCGTTCTTGTGTTTAGAAGGGACGCGCTTTTAAAAGTTGAAATTTTACTCAAAAAACACCTGAGGAACTCAAGAACGCGCCCTAAATGAATTACTGTTAACTTCATTTAAAACGCGTCCGTTATAATCAACTACTTGTGAAGTAGTTTTAATTCAGATGAACGCGTTCTAGTTTGTCGAGTTTGTATAATATAAGCAAAGTCTGCAAAAGTCAAACGCTTGACAAGGAAAGAGCGCGCGGCCAAACCAAACGCGCGCGTAATGTTGACGCACACTGACCGGAGAGACCGACAGACGCGGCGACCTCCCTCCACGCTTTCACCCTCCGCTCTGAGCTGCGATAATCGTGCAGCGACACGTTGTACAGCACCGGGTAAGCGTAAACGGTCTGGATTAGTTTCTCAGTCACGGCCATTGACTTTATTCACTTGCTGCTGAGACGCGTCGAACGGAACGCACTCCCGGAATCGCTCACACCGTCGCGTCGGAAGTGCGCGACACGCGCAGAAGCGGGACGTCATGGCGGGATTTTGGACCAATGAGATTTCGCAGTGGGCGGGACTAAGCGGAGCGTCGCGTCACAAATAGAAACAGCAAGCGTCAGTCAAAAGGTTTTGATCGGGGTTTATCCGTCAAATCAAAATCATCAGATTCAGACAATAATAATATTTCTTCCTGCAGTACTGCAGTTGTACAAGTCTCAAGTCAGTTTTAAAAAGTTATTTATAGGATCTTACACAGAATGCGTCCTAAACAGCATCAGTTTAACATCAAAGCTGAAGTGTGTTACACCAAAAGATTTTTTAAACAATATATGCATGCACTATAAATGTGTTGCTCATTATTCTAGTTGCAATGTATTCTCTTTGTCACTTCTCTGTCTTTTAGCAAGTGTTCCAATTCGACATTTTTTTTCATTTCATGGCTTAGACAAGGCAAACTTCTTCAACTGTGTGATGATGATGATGATGATGATGCGGGTGCGCGCCGCGCGTTCAAATGTTGTTCAAAGTAGCCACGCCTCCGACACACGCCATTGGTTAAACAAGTACGTGTCGCGTCAGGGTTAGGTTAAGGTTAGGCTGAGCAGTTTTTTTTTTCTTTTTGGTTGAGAAGGTGTTAAATTTTTCTTTTGGTGTTTAGAATAGCGTCCTTGCTATGTTTTTAAATGGCAGAAATAGTAAGAGTAATTAACTACTATTGTTTGCATTTCCTTCAACAGGTTTGTATATATAATTTGCACATACTAATAAAGTTATTCTGTCGACATCAAGGGTTATGGAGTCACTTTCTTATTTACATGTATCAAAAAACATTTTAATGCAAACTATTACTTTATTTGAAATACGTTCACACATTTAATTTTAGAAATAATTAAAGACCTTTACAGGACTGTTGCTGTGTGTCAAAATGTCTATAGTTTTAATAAGCAGACATCAGGCTATATTTAATGTTCACGTGTTCTGAAGATATCGGGCCTGATTGCATTTATAACATGAGCAATAAATTAAGGGTGACACTGAATAATCACACAATTCTGAAACAAAGTAACTGTTACTTATCTGAAAAAGTAACTCAGATATCTTTTTGTAAATTAAAAAACAAAGTTACCAGTTGCTTGAAAAAGTAATCCCCAACACTGGCTGTGTCTGAAACCATGAAACTCATATGTGACCCTGGACCACAAAACCAGTCATAAAAGTCATTTTTTTAAATTGAGATTTATATAAATAAGCTTTCCATTGATGTATGGTTTGTTAGGATAGGACAATATTTGGCCGAGACACAACCATTTGAAAATCTGTAATCTGAGGGTGCAAAAAAATCAAAATATTGAGAAAATCGCCTTTAAAGTTGTGCAAATGAAGTTCTTAGCAATGCATATTACTAATAAAAAATTAAGTTACAGTTACAATTACAGTAGGGAATTTACAAAATATTATCATGGAACATGATTTTGACTTAATATCCTAATGATTTTTGGCCCCCAAAAAATTATAATTTTGACCCATACAATGTATTGTTGGCTATTGCTACCAATATACCAGTGCTACTTAAATAAAGTCGCATATATGCAGTGTCAGACAGATGAATTCACATGCACTAAGGTAAAGGCCTGGTTAATACACAGAATGATGTGCCTATGAGAAGCCATTGATATTCATAAGGCCTGCTGCCTTCTCTGGTCTCACATCAGGATTAATAACACACAAGATTAGCACAATGACGTTTAATGTTGCCAATACATTCTCAATAATGTCATTTTACAAAAACCTAAACATTATAGCTTTAAACATTCAGATAAAAGGGAGAGCAAAATGTACAACACATAGAAAACTCACTTTGAAAGTTGTTGCAATGAAATATATACAGAAATACAACATCTGTCATATAATTTAACTATAAAACATGCACAAAATATTTGAGAGGTTTCATTGGTCTTTGAACTCTGCGTCAAACATGATCTGCTGGATCTGCATCTTGACGGCGGCTCTTTTCTGCGGCGTCAGTCTTTTGAGAGCAGGAACGTAACTCAAGAGAAACAGCTCATCCTCGTCGAACGCTCGCTCCGCTTTCTCCTCCGTCGTCCCGTTGAGGTTATCGGCAGCGGCTGATGGTGTTTTCATGCGTGTCTGCTCCTCAGGAGAGTCCAGCTCCTCCGGAGCCTCGTCTTCGCCGTGCCGCTTCCTCTTTCTGATGCGAGCGTCCAGAAACGTCAGGGTTTCTCTGTGCGGCCAGTAATGCAAACGCCGGCCGCCTTCTTCCTTCCTCAGCTTGCATTCCACCACTGCAGGGGAAAATTACATTTTTATATTTTAATTTAAAAAATCAGCTGTTGATTCTTCAAACTGTAGTATTAAAAAATTTCTAAATAATAATAAACACAACTACACTGCAAAACAAGTTGGAGTAGGGGAGAGCGGGGTAAGTTGTCACACTGTTCATAACTCCAACACTAGAAGCTCAAAAATGAAATAGCCACTTTGTGTGACTTCTTCTTCTATAGTCAACCTCCTGTTCCTGAGGTGAGCACAATTTTTTTTTATCTTTCAATTTTCTTCAGTACAACTTTGTTAGGTATAGATGTTAAAAAGTATTATTTTGTACAAAATACAGGAGACAGTAACGTGTCTTTTCATACTTTAGCTGGAGTGCTATGTTGAGCTAACCCTGACATTTAGCCAACATTAGCATACATGTCAGTTTGGGGCAAGTCGACACATGTGACAACTTGCCCCAGTACAAATACATGCTCAAAAGCAATTTATGTGCGCCAGAATTGTGACTCTGATTAATCAGATACAGGGCGTCTGTTTTGTTCAGAGGTTCAACATATTTAGTTAAACGAGTTATTTGCAGCATTTCATTCAGTTATCATGGATTCATGTGCAAGCCAGAGAACATTTGAGTTTAAAGTTCAAAGTAAAGTGTCTTGCCACTTAATGTTTTAATTGAAATATGTATTGGATTTAAATAATATTTTTTTTCCCACATTTTCTAGGCATAATTGTTCATATTTCCAGTTTTGGTTTGAATTTAACCATTAAAATCAATAATCACAATGAAGTAGTTGTGTTCTTATTTTTAGATAATCTAGTGTGACAGCTTACCTTCCGATGGGGCAAATTGTCACAAGTGCACATTCTCCATTCAACAGTCTATAACTCCGTAATGAGATAAGATATGAAAATGCAATGAATACATCATATGAGACTTCCTTCTTTCATTTGGTAAGACATTTATTCCATTGTGATGTATGGTGCTCAGTAAAAGTTAGACAGTGTGAAAAGTGTGACAACTTACCCCGCTCTCCCCTACATTTTACAAGAACATATCACTTTAGATTTTCTACATTTTCAATGTGTTACTTGTCATTCTTTGTCATTGTTTCTGACATTAACAATTGCTTTTCAGTGTAACCTGATATTATTTTTTAACATGCTCAGATTTTCTTTAATGGCATTGATGGTTTCATGAAGAGCTTTTAACATCCATTCATCTTTCCATTGCACAAAAAGTTGTTTATAGTTGAAAAAGGTTCTTTAGATTATTAAAATGTTAAGAAATTGTTTTCAGAACTGATCACCAAAAATGTTTCTTCCATGGCATCCACCTTTGTGTTTAAGTGTGTTTTTAAGCCTATAATGTTCACTATGCATGATCTTGTGAATATTATTTAACGCAATCATTACGTGCACGAAGCATTCTATACTATCACTGCAAATTGAGGATAATATCTGAGCGCTAGATGCAGAGTCCGCGCGCGCGTAATGTTGACGCACACTGACCGGAGAGACCGATGGACGCGGCGACCTCCCTCCACACTTTCACCCTCCGCTCCGAGCTGCGATAATCGTGCAGCGACACGTTATAAAGCAGCGGATAAGCGCAAACGGCCTGGATGAATTTCTCCGCCTCAGCCATTGAGTTTATGGAGCTTCAGATGAGACGCGTTTTTTAGATCGTATTTCCGGAACCGCACAGCCGCGTCAGTAACGCGCGACTCACGCATCGCAAGCGATTGGTAGATCACAGTTTGGTAGCGGATTGAAAGTGGAAGAAAAACTTAAACTACTACTATAAAGCAGATCCAGCTCTGATTTGAGCATCTGATTCAGGAAAATCACAAAGTCAAACCTCCAGCTTTAGTGTCTTGAGTCTTGAAAAAAATAAAAACATCTACTGACGCTTATGTTAAGTGGTTTATATGAGCTTTATACACTCACACACATACAGTATATTAACATCTTAATATCACTGTTAGCATTTTTAAATGAAATTTTAATACAATTATAAAGGCCTAAATAAAAATACTAATATGTTTAAGTATTACAAGGATGCAAGATCATATTAAATAACTCTTCCTGCGAATTCTTTACTTTTTAAAACTGACTTGAGACTTGTACAACTGCAGTACTGCAGGAAGAAATATTATTATTGTCTGAATCTGATGATTTTGATTTGACGGATAAACCCCGATCAAAACCTTTTGACTGACGCTTGCTGTTTCTATTTGTGACGCGACGCTCCGCTTAGTCCCGCCCATTGTGAAATCTCATTGGTCCAAAATCCCGCCATGACGTCCCGCTTCTGCGCGTGTCGCGCACTTCCGACGCGACGGTGTGAGCGATTCCGGGAGTGCGTTCCGTTCGACGCGTCTCAGCAGCAAGTGAATAAAGTCAATGGCCGTGACTGAGAAACTAATCCAGACCGTTTACGCTTACCCGGTGCTGTACAACGTGTCGCTGCACGATTATCGCAGCTCAGAGCGGAGGGTGAAAGCGTGGAGGGAGGTCGCCGCGTCTGTCGGTCTCTCCGGTCAGTGTGCGTCAACATTACGCGCGCGTTTGGTTTGGCCGCGCGCTCTTTCCTTGTCAAGCGTTTGACTTTTGCAGACTTTGATTATATTATACAAACTCGACAAACTAGAACGCGTTCATCTGAATTAAAACTACTTCTCAAGTAGTTGATTATAACGGACGCGTTTTAAATGAAGTTAACAGTAATTCATTTAGGGCGCGTTCTTGAGTTCCTCAGGTGTTTTTTGAGTAAAATTTCAACTTTTAAAAGCGCGTCCCTTCTAAACACAAGAACGCGTCCGATGTGACTGAAAACGCGCACATTGATCTGATTGAACACATGAGTGAAGCTTTATTATGCTGGAATATTATTCGAAACACGTGATTAATGTAGTAAGACAGTGATATTAACAAATCAAAGTTAATATACTCTATTGATGATGCATATATTATTTAAGCAAATGCAGAATATAAACGCAACGCGCTTAACGTGCAGTTTAGCGCGTTGCGTTCAAATTCATACTCATACAGTAAGAGCCACACTGCAAAAAATGCTTTTCTTACTTAGATTTTTTGCCTTGTTTCCAACCAAAATATCTAAAATTTCTAGATCAGTAAAAAGAAAAAAACAAGTCAAAATAAGTGAGTTTTTGGTTAGAACAAGGAAAATAATCTGCCAATGGGATGAGAAAACAAAATTATTTTTCTTACCCCAGTGGCAGATTATTTTGCTGGTTTCAAGCAAAAATGCACTTAATTTTGACTTGTTTTTTCTGAAAACAAGACAAAGTTTTTTACTCATCTAGAAAATCCTTCTTGATTTAAGAATTTTTAGATATTTTGGCTGGAAACGACAAAAAGTCTAAGTAAGAAAAGCATTTTTTGCAGTGTATAGAGGATTACAGTCATTGTCTCAACAGTTGAGTGTGTTTGACCAAAGAACAGAGGTTTTTACTGGTTGTTTGACATGAAGACCCTGTTAAAAAACTGCTGAAACCAGCCTAGGCTAGTTGGCTGGTTTTAGCTGGTCTCCCAAAGTGTCCAAAACCACTCTAAAACCATCCTGGTTGACCAGCTAAAACCAGCCAGTAGTATTTTTTTCTTGAGCAGGGGAGTTTGAGAAAGTGTGTGAGACTGACTGTGTGTTTGTTGTTCAGTGGTGGAGTGCAAACGCAGATGGAAGACCATCAGGGACAGATACATCCGAGAGAGGAGACTGTGCAAGCTGAGGAAGGAAGAAGGCGGCCGGCGTTTGCATTACTGGCCGCACAGAGAAAGCCTGGCGTTTCTGGACGCTCACATCAGGAAGAGGAAGCGGCACGGCGAAGACGAGGCTCCGGAGGAGGTGGACTCTCAGGACTCTCCCGACGACTCGCTCGACGACTCCAGCGGCGCCGACTCCAAATGCGGCCCGGAGAAAGCCCAGGCGGCCAAGTCCAAGGAGTCCAAGCATCAGGTGAAAGCGGCCGTCGCGGCTCAGATCAAGCCCTTGTCTCAGCTGCCGTTGTCCATCGTCACTCAGCTGGCGCCCGTCAAACCGCTCCAGCCCATGACCCAGCTGGCGGTGGTCGCCGGTCTGCCTCCCGGACTGAAGGTGTCGCAGGCCTCCGCTTCCGCTCCGCAGACGCTGCCCGTCACGACCCACGCCGACCTCGACGGGAAGACGGAGCAGAAAGAGGCGGCCAAGAGCTGCCAGAAAGCGGAGCGAGCGTTCGACGAGGATGAGCTGTTTCTCTTGAGTTACGTTCCTGCTCTCAAAAGACTGACGCCGCAGAAAAGAGCCGCCGTCAAGATGCAGATCCAGCAGATCATGTTTGACGCAGAGTTCAAAGACCAGTCCGCATCTTCACTTTCAACTCACTGAAGTTTGAGATTTTGCTCCTCAAACAAGACTAAAGATGTTTTGTTTCTGTATATATCTCAGTTTACACCCTGTTTTGTAAAATATCATTATTGTTTTGTTGCAAAGTTGATGCATTTGTAAATTTAACGTCAGCTGAGTGTAAAATATATTGTGTAAATATATATTGCAAAAAATGATTTTCTTACTTAGTATTTTTGTCTTATTTTCTAGTATAGATATCTAAACATTTTTAAATCAAGATGCATTTACTCGACAAGAGACAAGTCTTGTTTTCTAAAAAATAAAAGATTAAAATTTTGTTAGTTTTTGCTTAAAACAAGCAAAAAATCTGCCAATGAGTTTTTTTTTCTTACCCCATTGGTAGATATTTTTGGTTGTTTTAAGCAAAAACTAACAAAATTTTGATCTTTTTTTTTTTTTTTTAAATGATGTAGTATCTTAAGTCGTTTTACTTTTAAAGTAAATTCAACTTGATTCAAGAATGTTTAGATATTTATACTAGAAAACAAGACAAAAATACTAAGTAAGAAAATCATTTTTTGTCATTTTTTCTTTCTTTGATTAATAAAACACACTTTTAAAAAATAAAAGGCTGCTCACCTTTCAGTGACCATTTTTTAAGTTAAACATTTAATAACCTTTTTCCTTATTTTCTGCTTCTTTATTGGCACGAATGGTTTCATTAAGAATCATCCATAGATGATTGTTTACAGTGGAAACAGATTCTTTGGATTCTTGTTTTTATGGTTTTTATTGGTGTACAAACATCTGAGCATTTCAGGATCTCATCTATGCATTTTTAACCATCATATTCATCCATAACTATAAAGCAACAACACTGAAATGGAGGACAATACAGAAAACCATCAGTGAAATTATGATTTCTATTTTCTATTCTCTATTTTTTTTTTTTTTTTAATTCTGAGTTTATATCTCAAAATTATAATTTTCTTTCATCAGTTTTCTCCAATTTCAATTCTCCACAGAATGGTAATTAATAACCCATGTTGGAAGTAAATGTTGATCATGTCTGAGAGACAGAAAAGCCCATCAATCCCAATCAAAATGACAGTGAAAGCAGAATGAAATGAACGTCAGTCAGACACACACTGTTTATTTGTATCTGGTTTTGATCCTCCTTATCTCTGTGGCTTAAGACAGATTTTGAAAATCCATTAATTCCTTGATGAAAAGCGTGTATATACGGACGTGTATGATTACAAAGGATTTGTTGAGAATGAATGGAGCATGTACAATAGCGT
>NC_133365.1:55086208-55115871 GCF_049309525.1 Garra rufa
CCACCACATTATTTTACACACCCAATATATATTTATATTTAAATTATTTACTTAGTTTAGTGTTTTTCCAATCCTGAATACTCTTAAAAATAAAGGTTTGTTATTGACTGTGATTGTTGCAAGACGTAAAGTCGGGATTGCGAGACATAAAGTCAGAATAGCGAGATGTAAATTCGGAAGAGCAAGATGTAAAGTCGGAATTGCTAGACGTAAAGTCGGATTTGCGAGATGTAAATTTGGAATTGCGAGACGTAAAGTTGGAATTGCGACGTAAATTTGGATTTGCGAGACGTAAAGTCGGAATTGCGAGACATAAAGTCAGAATAGCGAGATGTAAATTTGGAATTGCGACGTAAATTTGGATTTGTGAGACGTAAAGTCAGATTTGTGAGACGTAAAGTCAGATTTGCGAGACGTAAAGTTGGAATTGCGAGATGTAAATTTAGAATTGTACAATGCAAATTTGGAATTGCAACATGTAAATTCGGATTTGCGAGATGTAAATTCGGATTTGCGAGATGTAAATTCGGAATTGCGAGACGTAAAGTCGGAATTGCGAGACATAAAGTCAGAATAGCGAGATGTAAATTCAGAATAGCGAGATGTAAAGTCGGAATTGCGAGACGTAAATTTGGAATTGCGACGTAAATTTGGAATTGCGATGTAAATTTGGATTTGTGAAACGTAAAGTCAGATTTGCAAAACTTAAAGTTGGAATTGCAAGACATAAAGTCAGAATAGCGAGATGTAAAGTCGGAATTGTGAGATGTAAATTTGGAATTGCGACGTTAATTTAGATTTGTGAGACGTAAAGTTGGAATTGCGGGACATAAAGTCAGAATAGCGAGATGTAAATTCGGAATAACGCGATGTGAAGTCGGAATTGCGAGACGTAAAATCGGATTTTACGAGATGTAAATTTGGAATTGCGAGATGTAAATTTGGATTTGTGAGACGTAAAGTCAGAATTGTGATATGTGAAGTCAGATTTGCGAGATGTAAAGTTGGAATTGCGAGATGTAATGTCGAAATTGCAAAATGTAAAGTCGGAATTGCAAAATTTAAAATCAGAATTGCGAGATGTAAATTTGGAATGGCGAGATGTAAAGTCAGCACTGGAGATGTAAATTCGGAATTGCGAGACGTAAATTCCGAACTGCGAGATGTAAACTTGGAATTGCGAGATGTAAATTCGGAATTGCGAGATGTAAATTCAGAATTGTGAGATGTATAATTGGAATTGTGACATTTAAAATCCGGAATTGCGTGATGTAAAGTTGGAATTGCGAGATGTAAATGTGGAATTGTGAGATGTATATTTGGAATTGTGACATTTAAATTCGGAATTGCGTGATGTAAAGTCAGAATTGCAAGATGTAAATTCAGAAATTGCGAGATGCTCAGTCGGAATTGTGAGACGTAAATCTGGAATTGTGAGTTTATATCTTGTAATATTGATTTTTTTATCAGAATTTGTATTTTGTTTAGTTTATATTCTCACTTCCATATTTTGTTGTTATTTATTTATAATTTTTAATATGCTCTTTTCCATACAACAACAGCCGCAAACCCAATTAAGGCTGGAAGTCAATATAAATACTGTGACTGTGTATTTGTTGTAGGTGTGGTTTAAGAACAGAAGGGCAAAATGGAGGCGGCAGAAGCGGCTTCCGTTCAGCCTACGAGGACCAGATGACTGGAAAACAGTCCTTCATAGCGACTGACATGAACATTATGATATCAGGATCATATCTCTTTGCCATATGGAGATTTTAAAGACTCATAAACACAAGAAGAGCTCATTCCCTCTGATGAAAACAGATCACAAGTGTAGAGTGGTTACTAGCTCTTTATTTATCAACTCCTATCATTTGTTTCATTTATATTTCACATTATACTACTTATTGTTAGTTTTTGTTTTATATTAATTGTCATATGAGCAATTTTGACAATATTTCAGAATTTTTAGTGCAAAACATGCATTATAAAATGCATATCTAAAAATAAAACTCCCACTGACACATAATTAATTAAATAATCAATATTGTAAAAGTTTCATATATAGCATGTATAGCATGCTAAATGCTCATATAACAAGGGATATTGTGAGTTTGATATTTTTATGCTGACAAAATGTATTAAATATAATAAAAAAATAAAACGTGCTTAAATAGTCAATGTAATATTGAAGTATTACACAAGCATGACATGACTGCTCATATTCAGAAAAACAGCTATTTCAAGTGTGATGTACGTATTTTGTACAACAGGTCCAGAAACAATATGACACATTACCTGATATTTCCCCTGTTTTTGCTCTGCTTCAGTCTAAGCCACAAACTCTTGAGCAAATAAGTCAATGCCTTCAATGCTACATTATCTGTGCGTTTTTGTTCTGAAAGTGAACTGCTCCTTTAAAGCAGTGCTGAAAAGGGGCGGGGTTACATAAGCTCAACACCAGACCGGTTTATTTCAAAGATAATTGAAGTACTTTTTAAGTACTCTTTCAGGTATATTGCTATTTTCAAGGAGTTTTTAGGACTTGAATTTCAAATTCACATATTTCAAGCACTTTAAGCACTTGCGCGAACCTTATTTAATAGACAGTGCATTATAAGGTGGTTTAATCAAAACGATATTAATTTTGTAAAACAAAAATGTTTTAAAAAGATGTTTAAAATGTATAAGAAGTCCAATATCGACATTTATCCATAACAAATGTCCTGTTTGCGTCACACCGTAGTGACGTCAGTGGCATGAGCTGTAGAGCTGCGCTGTTGCGCATGCGCAGCCGGAGCGCCGCCTCAGTTTCGTTTTTCTACCGGAGAAACAACAAACCCGAACACCTCAGTGACAGAAAACCGAATCAAACTCTCCGGACACCTTACAACTGTCTGTTTTCACGCGGTCTGCCCCCCTCAGATACTCCAACACGTAAGGTGTTTTAGTTTTATTATGATTGCTCTGTAAATAAGTAGCGAAATTATGCTAATGATGCTCGTCAAGTTCAATGAATGGATTTAATTGCTAAAAACACAATATTAAGGAACATTAAAGACAAAACACTGCATTTTCTTGTTCTTTATGCTACCTGACCAGGTGTCAGTGCGGTAGTGATAGTATTTTAGTGTTAAATGAATCAGTTTAGCTGTAAGTTAGCAGCTAACGCAGTGAGTTTACATTGAGTTCTTCAATTATATCTTCTGTTAGTTTGTTCTTAATGTTTTAAACGTTAAATAAATCATGTATAATGCAGCTAATCAAATCAAATCTTGTACTTTTGTGTTATTATATCACACAATAAATTATTGCAGATATCAGCTTATACAGCAGATAGGCTACTTATTTAGATTTTTGCCTTGTTTCCAGGCCAAATTATTTTCTTGTTTTCAGAAAAAAACAAGCCAGAAGTAAGTGATTTTTTTGCTTAGAAGAAGCCAATTAATCTGCCAGTGAGGTAAGAAAAAAAATCTTATTTCAAACAGAAGACAAGATTATTTTTCTTACCCCATTGGCAGATTATGTAGCTTGTTTCAAGCAAAAACACACTTAATTTTGACTTGTTTTTTCTGAAAATGATCATTTTTACTCGTCTAGAAAATCCATCTTGATTTTAGAATTTTTAGATATTTTGGCTGGTAACAAGACAGAAAATTTAAGCAAGAAAAGCATTTTTTGCAGTGTATTAAGAAGCCAGTCATCACTTCATATTAATCTTGTCAATAAAAGCACAATTAAATGATTAGATATGTAATATTTAGCCATTTTCAGTCTCTAATGTGGAGTTACTGACAGAATAATCCATTATTTTGATTTTCTCTTCTTGAATACAGGGAGAAATGTCTCGCGGAGGCCAGAAATCACACACAAACCCGTCCAAACAGACGGCTTCTATGAAAGCTAAAGGATTCAAAGACATCAGGATCGATGAAGAAGTCAAAATCGCTGTCAATATTGCGCTGGAGAGGTTCCAGTACAGCGACGACAAAGGTTTTAACTCATTTCAAGAGTTTTCTGAACAAAGTTGGCTAAAACATGCACTTTATCATCATTTGATTTTTGACTTTTATTGCATTTGCTTTTTGATTTGTTTTAGGGCAGAGGTCCCCAAACATTTTAATATAAAGAGCCAAAAAAATGAATTTGACTGAGGGTCTTTGGCCAAAAGCAAATGTTGCAGTATATCCTAGCATATATATATATATATATATATATATATATATATATACACACACTGCTGCTCAAAAGTTTGGGATCAGAGGGAGAAAAACAGGGGAAAAAACATGCCATTGGATTTACATTTATTTTTAATTATAAAAAAATTGAGATTGAGTCTTTTATGCTCATCAAAGTTCCACTTATTTGATAAAAAAATACAGAAAAAAAGTAATATTATGAAATATTCAGTAAATATTGTGGTATATCCTAGCATATATATATATATATACATACACACACATACACACACACATATACATATATTCACACACTGCCGCTCAAAAGTTTGGGATCAGTAAGATTTTTAATGCTTTTTAAAGGACAATTTTCTGCTCATCAAAGCTTTGTTTATTTCATTAAAAATACTGAAATATTTATGCAATTTAAAATTGTGGTTTTCTATTTTAATATACTTTAAAATATTATTTATTTCTGTGATGCAAAGCTGAATTTTCAGCATCATTACTGCAGTCTTCAGTGTCACATGATCCTTCAGAAATCATTCTAATAAACTGATTTATTATCAGTTTTTTTGCAATCTGTGAAACTTTTTCCCGGATTCTTTGATGAATAAAACGTTAAAAAGAACAGCATTTATTTAAAATAGAAAACTTTTGTAACAATAAACACCTTTTCAAAGTTTGGGGTTAGTATTTTTTTTTCTTTCTTTCTGCCTTTGAAAGAAATTAATACTTTTCTTCAGCAATGAATGATGATGAAAATTCAGCTTTGCATCACAGAAATAAATTACATTTTAAAGTATATTAAAATAAAAAACTGTTATTTTAAATTGCTATATTATTTTATAATATTACTTTCTTTCTGTATTTTTTATCAAATAAGTGGAACTTTGATGAGTGTAAAAGACTAAATGTCAAAAATGTTTAGAATTGAAAATAAATGTAAATAAGTTTTAAAAAATGTATTTTTATTTTAAATTTCAATGCAAAAATATAAACTAGAAAAAACAAAAATATAAATCAATAATAATAATAATAAAACTATGTTTTTGTCCTTGTTTTAATTAAATTAAAAATGTAAACCTCTGTCTTTTTTACATTTTATGAATTCATTTGATTACCACTATTTTTGGTAATAAATAAATACATTTATTTGATAATAATATGAAATAAATTTAATATTGAAGCATAAATCCAGAAAAATTAAAACAGAATTTCTGAAAAATAAAACATTTAATTTCATTTTCATTTAATTTAAAGTATATTAAAATAAAAAAACTGTTATTTTGAATTGCAATAATATTTTATAACTTTTTTTCTGTATTTTTTATCAAATAAATGGAACTTTGATGAGTGTAAAAGACTAAATCTCAAATTATTATTAAAAATAAATGTAAATAATTTTTTTTTATGTATTTTTATTGTTATTTTAAATTTCAATGTAAAAATATAAACTAGAAAAACAAAAATATAAATCAATAATAATAATAATAAAACTACTTTTTTAAGGAGTATAACCGTTTTTGTCCTTGTTTTAATTAAATTAAAAATGTAAACCTCTGTCTTTTTTACATTTTATGAATTCATTTGATTACCACTATTTTTGGTAATAAATAAATACATTTATTTGATAATAATATGAAATAAATTTAATATTGAAGCATAAATCCAGAAAAATTAAAACAGAATTTCTGAAAAATAAAACATTTAATTTCATTTTCATTTAATTTAAAGTATATTAAAATAATAAAACTGTTATTTTGAATTGCAATAATATTTTATAACTTTTTTCTGTATTTTTTATCAAATAAGTGGAACTTTGATGAGTGTAAAAGACTAAATCTCATTATTATTAAAAAAAAAGGAAATAATTTTTTTAATGTATTTTTATTGTTATTTTAAATTTCAATGTGAAAATAAATTAGAAAAACCAAAATATAAATTCAATGGTATGATTTTTCCCTGTCTTATGGTAAAGCAAGGTCATCGTGGGCCGACTGTGGCCCTGGTTTGGGCATTTCATTTTTAAGGGTTTAAAGATGTTGTTTTGTCCCATAGAGCTGGATTTCCCTTCTTCACTGACGAATTCTGAGAGAGCGTTCATACATCGGCTTGCTCAATCACTGGGTTACGTCTCAAAAAGCAGAGGGTAAGTTAAGTTTACATGGCAAATGCAGTCATGAAGCTCCTGTTCAGTAATGGACTAATAGTAATGTAAATTCTAATAGTAATGAGAATAATATGAATTTTTTGCAATCTGTTGTTGCAGGAAAGGCTCCAGTCGATATCTTACAGTGAAGAAGAAGGATGGGACGGAGGGGTCTCGCTCCACCATGAGCTGTAGTCTCTCTCACAGCTCCAAACACATGGTCCAGAGCCTCCTGCAGAGGTTCCCCATCACCAGTAAAGAGCGCGGAGAACTACAGCCACGAACAGAGAGAGCCGTCTTCACTTCCCCTGATGCCAGCGGTGAGTCACAGAAACACAAAGATCTTCAACACAACCCTCCAAATAAAAGTTTGGTTTAACTTGAAGAAATCATGGCAGAAATATATTTCTAAAAATATTGCTATTTTAATTCTAAAATAAAATATTAGTAAAATTATTCATAAAATAATAAAACTACTTTTTGAGGAGTATAACCGTTTTTGTCCGTAAATTAAAACTGTAAACCTCTGTTGCGCAGCACTCTGTCTTTTTTACATTTTATGAATTAATTTGATTACCACTATATTTGATAATAATATCAAATAAATGTATTATTGAAGAATAAATCCAGAAAAATTAAAACACAGAATTTCTGAAAAATGTAACATTTAATTTCATTTTATTGTAAAATATCCTTTGATTATTAAATGATTATTAAACATGCTTTTTGATTATTAAAAAATTAGTGCTGTCAAACGATTAATCCGAACGCATCCAAAATAAACGTTTTTGTTTGCAAAATACTGTGTAAATTTATTATGTATGTAAAAATACATACAGTATTTATTTTGAAAATATTTACACGTATATATTTATATAATTGATATTCTATATAAATCTTTTTCATATATAAACCTAACATTTTTTCTTTAATATATACGTGTGTGTGTGTGTGTGTGTGTGTGTGTGTGTGTGTGTGTGTGTAAATATAAATTAATTAAACCATTAAAACAGGGTCCAAAAATAAAGTTCTTGCAACATTAATTTCACAGGACCTTAAAAATTAAGTTTTTGTTAAACCTTTAATAAATTGTTGTTAAATTGATTAATTGTTTTAAAATTCTAATAATTTATTAAAAGTGTCAGAATTGTAATAAAATAGAATAAGAATGCAGATTAATTAAAAAAAAAACAATCAAGAAATATTAGAATTAAAAAATATATATATTTTAAATAAAAAAGTTTTTCATAGGGCCCTAAAATGCTAATCTTTTTTTTTTTTTTTTTTTTTTTATATATATATATATATTTTGTATGGTCTCCAATTTGAATCTGAATCTATTTTTTATTATTATTATTTTTTTTAATTTTGCAATGTTCTTCTCACTCCTGTAGACAGTAAAAGCAGGACCAGCGGTCGTCTGAGTCACGGTATATCTCAGGTTCCTCAGAAGCGAGGCCCATCTGAGCTGGACTGTTTCCGGAGAGTGCTGCCTGTGTACGAACGCCAGGAGGAGATCATCAAAACCATCAGGGAGAACCAGGTGGTGCTGGTCTTGGGCGAAACCGGCTCAGGAAAAACCACACAGGTGACAACTGTCAGACACTAGCAAAAACATGCTGGTGGCATGCTAATTATGCTAAGTTAGTAACATGTTAATCATGTGAGAAGCATGTTTTTTAATGAGAGAATAAATCATTGTGGACTTGTTCTCTCAGATCCCTCAGTTCCTGCTGGACGACTGCTGCCGGAACGCCATTCCCTGCCGGATCTTCTGCACTCAGCCCAGGAGGCTGGCCACCATCGCTGTGGCGGAGCGTGTGGCGTCTGAGCGCGGCGAGAAGATCGGACAGACCATCGGATATCAGATCCGTCTGGAGAGCAGGTACTGCATCATGGGGCAGAGTGATATTGCAAAAAAATATCAGTGTTTTGTTGATAAACGTAATTAGACAGTATTTTACTGACTGTGTTTTGTTTTTTTTTGCGTTATGTTTTATTTCAAAGTCTGTTATTGTAGTGTCATGGAGATACTATTATAATTTTTTTTGTTAAAATTAGTATTTTTAAATTTATATTATTTTTATTGGTGCATTTTTAATTATGTTTAGTTTAGTATTTATATTTTCTGCTTTTATGTTCATTTTAGTTATCATTTTAGTAATTGTATGTTTGGGACATATTTATAATTTTTTTTTTTTTTTTTTTAAATATGTATATATAGTTTTTATTAATTTTTATTTTAGTTTTAGTTATTTTTATTAGTTAAACTAAAGATCCATCATGTTGACAAAAAATATAGTATTTTCTGGGGTTTTAGTGAGAACCATAATTAGACGATATTTTACGATTTTAAAATATATTTTATTTCAATATCTGTTGTGTGTGTATTGTGTTATTGTTATTGTATATTTATATTATCATTTTTTATCATAGTTTTATATTTGTATTTTCTGCATTCATGTTAATTTTACACTGTAAAAAATTATTTTCTTACTTAGTATTTTTGTCTTGTTTTCTAGTATAAATATCTAAACATTCTTGAATCAAGATGCATTTACTTGACAAGAAAAATCATTCATGATATTAAGTCTTGTTTAAAAAAAAATGTGTTAGTTTTTGCTTAAAACAAGCAAAAATATCTGCCAATGGAGTAAGAAAAATAATCTTAATTCAAAGGCGAAACAAGATTATTTTTCTTACCCCATTGGCAGATATTTTAGCTTGTTTTAAGCAAAAACGAAAATTTTGATAACTTTTTTAGAAAACAAACCATAATATCTTAAGTGGTTTTACTTGTAAGGTTTTCTAGATATTTATATTAGAAAACAAGACAAAAATACTAAATAATTTTTGCAGTGTGGTTAACGTTTAATAATTGACTTGTGTGTTTTTGACATTTTTATTACATTTTGTTGTTTTCAAAAATGCATTTGTAGTTTTTATTCATTTTTATTTCAGTTTCAGTTTTAGTATTTTCATTAGTTAACACTTATTTTATTTCAAGTAACGGGAAGTTTTTTTGTATGATATATTAATAATTATTGCATTTACAATTACAAATGCATAAATATTGCAATGAGTTTCATTTTTAGTAAATTTAATTGTGAAATGATTTTAAAATTGAAAATTAGGTCTTAATGAGTCTTCTGCAAAGAATGTGCTGATTTCAGATCGCATATTGCAATATTTTCCTATACACTGCAAAAAATCCTTTTCTTAATTTGATTTTTTGTCTCGTTTCTAGCCAAAATATCCAGAAGGATTTTCTAGACAAGTAAAAATTATTGTTTTCTTTTCAGAAAAAACCAAGTCAAAATTAAGTGTGTTTTTGCTTGAAACAAGCTAAATAATCTGCCAATAGGGTAAGAAAAATAATCTTGTTTTCTTTTTGAAATAAGATTTTTTTGCTTACCCTATTGGCAGATTATTTGGCTTGTTTCAAGCAAAAACACACTTAATTTTGACTTGGTTTTTTTTCTGAAAAGAAGGCAATAATTTTTACTTGTCTAGAAAATCCTTCTTGATTTAAGAATTTTTAGGTATTTTGGCTGGAAACAAGACAAAAAAAAAGTGTAGATGCTATATATCTCACTCTCCTACTCTTTACAGCTAGTCAGCATGACAGAACCATGTTTATCTATTAGAACAGATGTGTTTCCATCTAAATAACAGTCGTACTGATGAATTGTTGGTATTTGCTCCTCATCAGAGTTTCCCCTAAAACCCTGCTGACGTTTTGCACGAGTGGAGTTCTGCTGCGGACGATGATGTCTGGAGACAAAGCCCTGTCCACCGTCACACACGTCATTGTGGTGAGCAGCACACAAACTCTAGTCTAATGTTTATCTGAATCAGAGACAGTGTTTTACAGACCGCAATCTTAATTGTTGCTCTTCCTGTAGGACGAGGTGCACGAGCGAGACGGTCTGACCGACTTCTTACTCACCAAGATGAAGGAGCTGGTCCAGAAGACGCCGTCTCTGAAGCTCATCCTGTCCAGCGCCGCTCTGGACGTCAATCTGTTTGTCAGATACTTCGGAGCCTGTCCTGTTATTCACAGTAAGAGAACCGATAGAAAAACCTTGTGTTATGATAGAGGCAAAAAAAAGTTTATTTATATATACAGTGCCTTGCAAAAGTATTCATACCCTTTAAGTTTTTTTTTTACGTTTTGTTTTGTTGCAGCATTATGTTAAACTGCTTTAAATGAGTTGTTCCCCACATCAGTTTACACTCCATACACCATAATAATGACAAAGCAAAGATTTGCAAATTTGACAAATGTATTAAAAATCAAACACTGAAATAAGTAGATTGCATAAGTATTCATACCCTTAACTCAGTCCATAGTTGAAGCAGCTTTACAGCCTCAAGTGTTTTTGGGTCTGATGTGAGCATCTTTGCACATCTGCATTTGGCAATTATCTGCCATTCTTTGCCTCACCTTTTCACCTCTCCATCTCTGTCAGCTTGGACATTTTCTAGAGTCCTAGTTGTTCCAATCGTCTTCCATTATGGAGAATGCTTCTGTCAACCTTCAATGCAGCAGATTTGTTTCTGAACTCTTCTCTAGATCATCGCCTTAACGCAAGTCTGTCTCTGAGCTCTACAGGCAGTTATCTTGGTTTTTGCTCTGATATGCATTTTCAGCTGTTAGACCTTTTCTGAGAGGTGTGTGTCTTTCTAAATCAGACTCATTCAAATGAATTTGCCACAGTTTAACTCCACTCCAAGTGCAGGAACATCTAGAAGCAATAAGAATGCTCCTGAGATACATTTCCAGTGTCCCAGAAAGGGGTGTGAATACTTATGCAACGGGATCTTTTCAGTTTTTTTATTTCTAATAAATTTGCAAAGTTGTTACAAACCTGTTTTGTGCTGTCATTATGGAGTATGAGATGTAGATTGATGTGGAAAAAAAAGTCATTTAAAGCAGTTTAACATAATGCTGCAACAAAACAAAATGTGAATAAAATGAAGGGGTGTGAATACTTTTGCAATGCACTGTATAATATATTTAAGTTGAATCCATTATTTAAATACTTTCTTAACTTTGCATTTCATTTAGAAATAATTCTGCAAATGTCTTGTGTTCATGAATTGAGTTGGACTTCATAAAGGCATTCTTAGTTTAATTCTGAATGAAGCACAACCCTGAGAAATAATCAAATATGTGACCCTGGAGCACAAAACCAGTCTTAAGTAACACGCGTGTCTATATTTGTAGCAATAGCCAAAAATACATCGTATGGGTTAGAATAATTGATTTTTCTTTTATGCCAAAAATCATTAGGATGTCAAGTAAAGATCATGTTCCGTGAACATATTTTGTAAATTTCCTACCGTAAAAATACACAGCAAAAAATGCTTTTCTAGCTTAGATTTTTGTCTTGTTTCTTGTTTCCAGCCAAAATATCTAAAAATTCTTAAATTAAAAAGGATTTTCTAGATGAGTAAAAATCATTTTCTTGTTTTCAGAAAAAAACAAGTCAAAATTAAGTGAGTTTTTGCTTAGAACAAGCAAAATAATCTGCCAATGGGGTCAGAAAAATAATCTTGTTTTGTCTGTTTGAAATAAGATTTTCTGCTTACCCCATTTAATTTTGACTTATAAAAATTTTGACTCGTATAGAAATTCTTTTGATGTTTTGTCTGGAAACAAGACAAAAAAATCTAAGCTAGAAAAGCATTTTTTGCAGTGTATCAAAACTTAATTTTTGATTAGTAATATGCATCGCTAAGAACTTCATTTGGACAACTTTAAAGGCAATTTTCTCAATATTTAGATTTTTTTTTTTTTGCACCCTCAGATTCCAGATTTTTAAATAGTTTTGTCTCGGCCAAATAGTGTCCTATCCTAACAGATAATGTATAAATCTCAATTTGGAAAAATTGATGCTTATGACTGGTTTTATGGTCCAGGGTCATATGGTTCTTTCAGATAAAAGTGTTGAATAATAACATTACATTTTATTTGAAGTCAAAGGCTCCCCATATGAGGTCAAGCAGCTCTTTCTGGAGGACATCCTGCGGACCACCGGATACACCAATAAAGACATGATGAAATACAAGAAGGAGGCGCAGAAAGGTGATGCTTATAGCTAAAATACTCTGTCAGAAGATATTTAATAATTATGATTTTTGTAATGTAAAGTCTCTTCTGCTCAACAAGGCTGCATTTATTTGATCAAAAATACAGTAAAAAATGTTAAATATTATTACAATGTAAAACAGCTGTTTTCTATGTGAATATCTGTTAAAATGTAATTTATATCTGTGATGCGCAGCTGAATTTTCAGCATCCTTACTCGTCTTCAGTGTCACATGATTCTTCAGAAATCATTCTAATATGCTGATTCGCTGCTCGAGAAACATTTCTGATTATATTCAATGTTGAAAACAGTTGTGCTGCCATTTATTTTTTTTTTGGAAACTGATGCATTTTATTTTTTAGGATTCAGAGATGAATAGAAAGTTCGAAAGAACAGCATTTATTTGAAATACAAATTTTCTGTAATATTATAAATGTCTTTACTGCCACTTGTGATCAATTTAATGCATCCTTGATAAATAAAAGTATTAATTTCTGTTTTTTGTTTTTTTTTAATTTTAGTGTATTTTAGTTTAAAAAAAATTGAAGTGCACAACTATTTTTAACATTAATAACAGCAAATCTGTATCCACCAAGGAAAGCAATTACATTCATGTTAATTTTACACAGCAAAAATGTTTTTTCTTGTCTTGTTTTCTAGTATAAATATCTAAACATTCTTGAATCAAGAATGCATTTATTTGGCAAGTAAAGTCGTTTAAGATATTAAGTCTTGTTTTCTAAATAAAATCAAAATGTTGTTAATTTTTGCTTAAAATATGCAAAAATATCTGCCAATGGGGTTAGAAAAATAATCTTAATTCAAAGGCTAAACAAGATTTTTTTTTCTTCCTCCACTTGTTTTAAGCAAAAACTAACAAATGTATTTTAAGAAAGCAAGACCTAATATTTAAAGTAAATGCATCTTGATTCTAGAATTTTTAGATATTTATACTAGAAAGCAAGACAAAAATACTAAGTAAGAAAATCATTTTTTGCTGTGTAGTTAAAGTTTTAGTAATTTTCTTTTATGTTTTTGTCATTTTTATTAGATTTTGTTGTTTTTAAAAATGCATTTAGAGTTTTTATTTTTATTTTAGTGTATTGTAGTTTCCAAAAAAATTTAAGTGCACAATTATTTTTAACATCCATCAAGGAAAGCGGTTACAGTAACTGACCATGAGTCTCTGTTTGTTCAGAGGAGAGACAGCAGACGTCTCTGACAGAGTGGTGTGACGCTCATCAGGACGTCCTACAGCCGGAACCTCAGAGAGAAAAGACGTCCACTTGTGTCCTGCAGGAGAACGACCTCCTGGATGACGGCGGTGACAGCATCTTCAGCCAGATGGTACTTTCTTTGCTTCTCTGCAGGCCATTCTCAGTGTGTTTGCTAGGGATGCACCGAATGTTCGGCAACTGAAATTATTCAGCCAAAAAATATAAAAAAACTCAGTGTTCAGCTGATTTCATGAAAAGGCAGAATAAATAATAGCTAACAATGAAGTGCATCGCATGTCTTCATGAGAAGAGAAAGGTTACTGTATGATGACTGAAATCATCCATTAGTCAATCAACTCCAGAACGTTCTGTTGTCTAATACACCAGACACCAATTGTGTTTATTCTGACAGCAAAAACTAGGACTGAGCTCTTCTTGCGGGTTTACCACTAAATAAAAGTCAACATTCAGAAATGTTAGTATTGTCGTTATAATAATTTATTACAACAGCTCTATTAATACATGCATTATAACATTCACATAGTTTTCAAATTGGAATGTTTCAAAAGAAGTATATTTGTGCATTGAAAACGCATGCCTGATTTAAGAAGGAGGTCTTCAAAATGGCCAACGAATATTATTTTACTAACTTATTAATTTTAGGTTAAAATTGTGGTTTGTTGGTAGACTATAATGTCTACCAGAATGTTACAAATGTTTGATGTTAAGTAAATACATTTTTTAATTTTTGTTTTGTAATTGATATTTTTCTTTGAAAAGCAAGACAAAACTGTAAAAAGCACAATTTGGCTATTTAATTTATGCGATGGTGAAAAAAAATGGCAAAATACATGGGGCAAAAAACGAAAAGAAAAAAAATGCTTTTCAAGCTTAGATTTTTTTTGTATTGTTTCCAGCCAAAATATCTACAAATTCTTGAATCAAGAAGGATTTTCTAGACAAGTAAAAATGATTGTCTTGTTTTCAGCAAAAACAGGTCGAAATTAAGTGCATTTTTGCTTGAAACAAGCTAAATAATCTGCCAATGGGGTAAGAAAAATAATCTAGTTTTTTGTTTGAAATATGATTTTTTTTTCTTACCCCATTGGCAGATTATTTAGCTTGTTTCAAGCAAAAACTCATTTAATTTTGACCTGTTTTTTATTAAAACAAGAAAATAATTTTTACTTGTCTAGAAAATCCTTCTTGATTCAAGAATTTGTAGATATTTTGGCTGGAAACAATACAAAAAAACTCTAAGATAGAAAAGCATTTTTCGCAGTGTAATCGGCCTTCGGCCCAGTCTTTCATTTTGTTTGGTTTCGGCCAAGAATTGTCATTCAGGTGCATCCCTAGTGTTTGCTGAAATACGCTCTGATTTCAAAGCGTTTCTGTCATCCGTGTGCTCAGAGCGAGAAAGACGTGGCCACATTAGAGCCCTGGCTGCTCAAAGAAATGGACGCCTGCATCTCCAGCATCTTCTTGAACCAGGACGCCGACGCCTTCGTACAGCTCTTCAATCTGATCCTGAACGAGAACATCAGTGGTAATGCAGTCTTATATGAGCTTCTGCTTTCAGAGCAGGCGTCGTCTGTGCTGATCTCACACTTGTTTCGCTTTTACAGTGGATTACAGTCACAGCGAGACGAGTGCCACGCCGCTGATGGTGGCTGCCGGACGAGGCTTTCTCAGCCAGATGGAGCAGCTGCTCAGCATGGGCGCAAACGTCAACGTCAAGGCCTCCAACGGCTGGTGAGGAGTCAGAGAGCACAAACACAAAACACACAGCAAATATGGGTTTGACAGCAGTTATTGATAGCTCACTGCAGGGTTATATGCCCATTACTTTATATGTGACCCTGGAGCACAAAACCAGTCTTAAGTCGCTGGGGTATATTTGTAGCAGTAGCCAAAAATACATTGTATGGGTCAAAATTTTTGATTTTTCTTTTATGCCAAAAATCATTAGGAAATTAAGTAAAGTTCATGTTCCATGAAGATTTTTTGTAAAATTCCTACTGTAAACATATCAAAATGTAATTTTTGATTACTAATATGCATTGTTAAGAACTTAATTTGGACAACTTTAAAGGTGATTTTCTCAGTATTTTGATTTTTTTGCATCCTCAGATTCCAGATTTTCAAATAGATGTATCTCGGCCAAATATTGTCCTATCCCTACATCAATATAAAGCTTATTTATTGAGCTTTCATATGATGTATAAATCTCAGTTTTGTCAAATTTAGCCTTATGACTGGTTTTGTGGTCCAGGGTCACTTCCAAATTTGAACAGAGACATGAAAATTAAGAATTCAAACCTATTTTCTTATAATTCACGAACAAAAACATTTTGTAATATGAATTTAATGTACTTTTTCCATGTAAATTCATTGTCTGATTTTAAAATGGCTTTCAAAGGGTGAATTTTGATATTTAAAGTTTTCAACTGATATATCATTTCTTATGATTTCTAAAGTGTGATCGAGAACAAGGCAACAGGGAAGTCTGTTTGTGACAAAGGTCAGAACTCCTGTTCTGAAGTAGATTTTCGAGGTGCACTCTTGACATAAATGAATTATTATTTTTCCTACATAATTTGTAACACACAAAAAATGAAAATATCTATTTAGGAGCCTTAGACCTTTCCAACAATATATAGTATGTCTTGATTAGATTAGGATTTATTTGTAAAATGGTGAAGAAACTTAGGCGTCCCACAGAGTGGACGGGTGACAGTTAAGGGGTTAAAAATATTTTATAAAAAAAAAAAAAAAAAAAAAGGGGTTAAGGAACATGATCTTTACTTTATATCTTACTGATTTTTGGCATAAAAGAAAATTATATACATAAAATTGTTAAAAATGGAGATATTCATATATATTTATACTGTATTTTGTTTTCATTTTCACTTGAAGTTTTAGTAATTTTGTGTGTTTGTCATTTTTATTTTAAAAAAAATTCTATATGGATTATATATAATTTGTAGATAGTTGATAATAGATTATATATAAGTTTTATTTGTTAGCTCTAGTTTGTTTCGTTCTAGTTATTTTAGATTTAATGAAAATTTAAATAATAATAATAATAATAATAATAATAAATGTACAAAATTACTTACAATTTGAGTGAAATTATAATGAAAACATAATATGAAAAAAATAAAAATATAAAAAAGAACTATAATATTAAAATATTAATTGTAGTTAATTTAGTTTTTCAAAAACATTCTGTGATATGAGTTACAGTGAGTACAATCACTTCAATCACTTATATCTCAATCAATTATATGTGACCCTGGACCAAAAAAAAAAAAAAACATTGTATAGGTCAAAATTATATATTTTTCTTTTATGCCAAAAATCAGCAAAATATTAAGTAAAGATTGCGTTCCACAAAGATATTTTGTAAATTTCCTTTCGTAAATATATCAAAACTTAATTTTTAATTGGTAACATGCATTGCTAAGAACTTCACTTGGACAACTTTAAAGGCGATTTTCTCAAAAAAAAATTTTTTGCACCCTCAAATTCCAGATTTTCAAATAGCTGTACCTCACCCCAATATTGTCCTATTGTCCTAACAAACCATACATCAATGGAAAGCTTATTTATTCAGATTTCAGATTATGTATCCTTCAGTAAAAAGCCTGCTTTGCACATCACTTTGTGACAAATTCATAACTCAATCAGCATTAAAATGTGACAAAAAAATGTATCAAAGTTGTTTGACTCTAACAAGTTCAGTAACAAGCACCAGATGCAACACTGCAAATAATGCTTTTCTTACTTAGATGTGTTTGGCTTGTTTCCAGCCAAAATATCTAAAAAAAAAATCTTAAATCAAGAAGGATTTTCTAAACATTATTGTCTTGTTTTCAGAAAAAAAAAAGATGTTAAAATGAGGTGAGTTTTTGCTTGAAACAAGCAAAATAATCTAGTTTTCTGCTTATTTTACGGATTATTTTGCTTATTTTTTCTGAAAACAAGAAAATAATTTTTACTCGTCTAGAAAATCCTTCTTGATTTAAGAATTTTTTGATATTTTGGCTGGAAACAAGACAAAAAATCTAAGTAAGGAAAGCATTTTTGCAGTAAAGTCACTGTTTAAAGCATCTGCTTCACTGCAAAAAGTGCTTTTCTTACTTAGATTTTGTGTCTTGTTTCCAGCCAAAATATCAAAAAATTCTTGAAACAGGAAGCATTTTCTAGACAAGTAAAAATTATTGTCATTTTTTTAGTAAAAACAAGTCAAAATTAAGCAAGTTTTTTGCTTGAAACAAGCAAAATAATCTAGTTTTCTGCTTATTTTACGGATTATTTTGCTTATTTTAAGCAAAAACTCACTTAATTTTGACTTCTTTTTTCTGAAAACAAGAAAATAATATTTCCTCCTCTAGAAAATCCTTCTTGATTTAAGAATTTTTCAATATTTTGTCTGGAAACAAGACAAAAAATCTAAGTAAGGAAAGCATTTTTGCAGTAAAGTCATTGTTTAAAGCATCTGCTTCACTGCAAAAAATGCCTCTCTTACTTAGATTTTGTGTCTTGTTTCCAGCCAAAATATCAAAAAATTCTTGAAACAGGAAGCATTTTCTAGACAAGTAAAAAAAAATTGTTTTCAGAAAAAAAAAGTCAAAATTAAGCGAGTTTTTTGCTTGAAACAAGCAAAATAATCTAGTTTTCTGCTTATTTTACGGATTATTTTGCTTATTTTTTCTGAAAACAAGAAAATAATTTTTACTCGTCTAGAAAATCCTTCTTGATTTAAGAATTTTTCAATATTTTGTCTGGAAACAAACAAAAAATCTAAGTAAGGAAAGCATTTTTGCAGTAAAGTCACTGTTTAAAGCATCTGCTTCACTGCAAAAAGTGCTTTTCTTACTTAGATTTTGTGTCTTGTTTCCAGCCAAAAAATCGAAAAATTCTTGAAACAGGAAGGATTTTCTAGACAAGTAAAAATTATTGTCATGTTTTTAGTAAAAACAAGTCAAAATTAAGTGAGTTTTTGCTTGAAAACAAGCAAAATAATCTAGTTTTCTGCTTATTTTACAGATTATTTTGCTTATTTTAAGCAAAAACTCGCTTAATTTTGACTTCTTTTTTCTGAAAACAATAAAATAATTTTTACTCGTCTAGAAAATCCTTCTTGATTTAAGAATTTTTCAATATTTTGTCTGGAAACAAGACAAAAAATCTAAGTAAGAAAAGCATTTTTGCAGTAAAGTCACTGTTTAAAGCATCTGCTTCACTGCAAAAAATGCCTCTCTTACTTAGATTTTGTGTCTTGTTTCCAGCCAAAAAATCAAAAAATTCTTGAAACAGGAAGGATTTTCTAGACAAGTAAAAATTATTGTCATGTTTTTAGTAAAAACAAGTCAAAATTAAGTGAGTTTTTGCTTGAAAACAAGCAAAATAATCTAGTTTTTGCTTATTTTGCTTATTTTAAGCAAAAACTCGCTTAATTTTGACTTATTTTTTCTGAAAACAAGAAAATAATTTTTACTCGTCTAGAAAATCCTTCTTGATTTAAGAATTTTTAGATATTTTGGCTGGAAATCTAAGTAAGAAAAACAAAGCATCTGCTTACTTAGTAAATTCAGTTTAACGCAAATGTATTGTTTATTTCAGGACGGCTCTTGACTGGGCCAGACACTTCAGTCAAACTGAGGCTGTAGATCTGCTGGAGTCTCACATGTGAGCCCTGCCTTTGATTTGATTTCAGTCTGACTGTACAGCCCCTGCAGAGGGTATCTGGGTAGACTATGGTCATGTATTGTGACTGTGTGTGTGTTCAGATGGTGTGCTGAAGCAGGGGAGCTGGACGAGTCGTCTCTGGTTCAGACGGCCTCCTCAGAGATGAATCCTGAAGACCAGGAGCTGCTCAAAGCGTATCATCACAGCTTCGACGATGAGAAAGTGGACCTGGATCTCATCCTGCATCTGCTCTTCAACATCTGCCAGAGCTCTGACGAGGGTCAGTCTTTCTTTCGTTTGATAACACAACTATGTTGAAACCGCTATTAATCAGGCTCATATGTTTCATTCTCAGGAGCAGTGCTGATATTCCTGCCTGGCTACGATGAGATTGTCTCTCTGAGAGACCGCATCCTCTTTGATGATAAAAGGTTTACGGATCACCAACAGAGGTCTGAACGTGGACTCTTTTTATTCACTGGGTTTGGTTGGGATTGTTTAAAGTAAGCTATTATTGGTTATCCCACCCCATGATGATTACATTAGAACACAAGACACTGCAAAAAATGCTGTTCTTACTTAGATTCTTTGTCTTGTTTCCAGCCAAAATATCTACAAATTCTTGAATCAGGAAGGATTTTCGAGACAAGTGAAAATTATTTTCCTGTTTTTAGTAAAAACAAGTCAAAATTAGGTGAGTTTTTGCTTAAAACAAGCAAAATAATCTGCCAGTGGGGTAAGAAAAATAATCTAGTTGTCTGCTTGAAATAAGATTATTTTTCTTACCCCATTGCCAGATTATTTTGCTTGTTTTAAGAATAATAATTGTTTGAGTAAAAATAATTTTCACTTGTCTTGAAAATCATTCCTGATTCAAGAATTTTTAGATATTTTGGCTGGAAACAAGACAAAGAATCTAAGTAGGAAAAGCATTTTTTGCAGTGAGGCTGAAAGAAGAGTTATATCTTTAAAATTGCTTGCAGTCAAGAAAATAAACGGCTGTAGAGAAAATAGATTTAGATTTCAAAAATGTTGTCAATACCAGAATATTGACTCCAATTTGCTAATTATGCTAAAACATGCATGCTAACAACTTGCTAATCATGTCAACAACTTGCTAGTAACATGCTAATCATCCTAGAAACATGCTTGCCACATGCTAACAACTTAATCATGGTGGAAACATGTTAGCAACTTGTTAATCATGTTAAAAACATGCATGCTAACAACTTGCTAATCATGTTAGCCACATGCTAACAACTTGTTAATCATGCTAGTAACATGCTAGCCAAATGCTAACAACTTAATCATGATAGAAACATGCTAGCAACTTGTTGGTCATGATAAGAAACATGAGAACAACTTGATAATCTTGCTAATAACATGTTAATCATGTTAGAAGCTGACTAGCCACATGCTAACAACTTGCAAATCATGTTAGAAACATACTAGCCACATGCTAACGACTTAATCATGGTAGAAACATGCTAGTAACTTGTTAATCATGCTAGAAATATGCTAGCAACATTCTAGCACCTTGTTAATCATGCTAGCCACATGCTAACAACTTGTTAAACATGCTAACAACTTGCTAATCATGTTAGAGACATGCTAGCCACATGCTAACAACTTAATCATAATAGAAACATGTTAGCAACTTGCTTATCATGTCAACAACTTGCTAGTAACATGCTCATCATGCTAAAAACATGCTAGCCACATGTTAACAACTTGCTAATAACATGCTAATCATGTTAGAAGCGGACTAGCCACATGCTAACAACTTGCAAAATCATGTTAGAAACATGCTAGCCACATGTTAACAACTTGCAAATCATGTTAGAAACATGTTAGCAACTTGTTAATCATGCTAGAAACATACTAGCCACATGCTAACAACGTAATCATGGTAGAAACATGCTAGCAACTTGTTAATCAAGCTAGAAACATACTAGCCACATGCTAACAACTTAATCATAATAGAAACATGTTAGCAACTTGCTTATCATGTCAACAACTTGCTAGTAACATGCTCATCATGCTAAAAACATGCTAGCCACATGTTAACAACTTGCTAATAACATGCTAATCATGTTAGAAGCGGACTAGCCACATGTTAACAACTTGCAAATCATGGTAGAAACATGTTAGCAACTTGTTAATCATGCTAGAAACATACTAGCCACATGCTAACAACGTAATCATGGTAGAAACATGCTAGCAACTTGTTAATCAAGCTAGAAACATACTAGCCACATGCTAACAACGTAATCATGGTAGAAACATGCTAGCAACTTGTTAATCATGCTAGAAACATACTAGCCACATGCTAACAACGTAATCATGGTAGAAACATGCTAGCAACTTGTTAATCAAGCTAGAAACATACTAGCCACATGCTAACAACGTAATCATGGTAGAAACATGCTAGCAACTTGTTAATCAAGCTAGAAACATACTAGCCACATGCTAACAACGTAATCATGGTAGAAACATGCTAGCAACTTGTTAATCAAGCTAGAAACATACTAGCCACATGCTAACAACGTAATCATGGTAGAAACATGCTAGCAACTTGTTAATCAAGCTAGAAACATACTAGCCACATGCTAACAACGTAATCATGGTAGAAACATGCTAGCAACTTGTTAATCAAGCTAGAAACATACTAGCCACATGCTAACAACGTAATCATGGTAGAAACATGCTAGCAACTTGTTAATCAAGCTAGAAACATACTAGCCACATGCTAACAACGTAATCATGGTAGAAACATGCTAGCAACTTGTTAATCATGCTAGAAACATACTAGCCACATGCTAACAACGTAATCATGGTAGAAACATGCTAGCAACTTGTTAATCAAGCTAGAAACATACTAGCCACATGCTAACAACGTAATCATGGTAGAAACATGCTAGCAACTTGTTAATCATGCTAGAAACATACTAGCCACATGCTAACAACGTAATCATGGTAGAAACATGCTAGCAACTTGTTAATCAAGCTAGAAACATACTAGCCACATGCTAACAACGTAATCATGGTAGAAACATGCTAGCAACTTGTTAATCAAGCTAGAAACATACTAGCCACATGCTAACAACGTAATCATGGTAGAAACATGCTAGCAACTTGTTAATCAAGCTAGAAACATACTAGCCACATGCTAACAACGTAATCATGGTAGAAACATGCTAGCAACTTGTTAATCAAGCTAGAAACATACTAGCCACATGCTAACAACGTAATCATGGTAGAAACATGCTAGCAACTTGTTAATCAAGCTAGAAACATACTAGCCACATGCTAACAACGTAATCATGGTAGAAACATGCTAGCAACTTGTTAATCAAGCTAGAAACATACTAGCCACATGCTAACAACGTAATCATGGTAGAAACATGCTAGCAACTTGTTAATCATGCTAGAAACATACTAGCCACATGCTAACAACGTAATCATGGTAGAAACATGCTAGCAACTTGCTAGTTATGCTAGAAACATGCTAGCCACATGCTAACAACTTGTTAAACATGCTAACAACTTGCCAATCATGTTAGAGACATGCTAGCAACTTGCTAGTCATGTTAGAAACATGCTAGCCACATGCTAACAACTTAATCATAATAGAAGCATGCTAGCAACTTGCTAATAATGCCAACAACTTGCTAGTAACATGCTCATCATGCTAAAACATGCTAGCCACATGTTAACAACTTGCTAATAACATGCTAATCATGTTAGAAGCAGACTAGCCACATGCTAACAAGTTGCAAATCATGCTATAAACGTGCTAGCAACTTGTTGGTCATGCTAACAACTTGCTAATCATGCTAATATCATGCAGGTTAGAATGTGCAGGATTCATATTTAAATCTGTGATATTCCGTGTTATACAGGAAGTTCTGGATCCCGCAATTCCGTCCACGTTTTCCGCTTTGCTTTAATCATAGGAGCCTAAATAAACAGTGTTAATACAGCTCTTATCAAAACGCATTCTTAAAGTACCGCTACTAGTAAAATGCGGAATCGTAGCGTTTTTAACGCAGGCTATCGCCATAACTTTTTTGGTACCGGTGTGTCGTGCAACACCAGTCTGCATTAGTTGCTGATCAACTGTCCATCTGCAGGTTTCAGGTGTTCATACTACACTCCAGTATGCAGACGTCTGACCAGAAGAAGGTTTTGAGGAACACTCCTAAAGGCGTTCGCAAAATAGTGCGTATCTGTTTCTCTTATTTCTATAAACTTCACACGGATTCTTTTTAATGTAAACATCTTAGACAGTTTCATTTCAATCACCAGATTCTCTCCACCAACATCGCAGAGACCAGTATTACAGTCAACGATGTGGTTTTTGTCATCGACTCCGGAAAAGTTAAAGAGGTAAAAAAATGAAAATGTTCTTCCTCTCAGGTCATCCAACATGTAGATGAGGTTGTTTGTTCATCAGATTTGGAGAAATGTGTCACTCCATCACTGTCTCACCAGTGGATCCTCTGCAGTGAATGGGTGCCGTCAGAATGAGAGTCCAAACAGCTGATAAAAACATCACAATAATCCACAAATAATCAGTTAACATCTTGAGAAGACAAAAGCTCAAACAAATCCTGCATTAAAACTTTTTTTTAACTATATATTAAAAATGGTAACTAATAAACATTTCACTTAAAAAAAATCTACTAAAAATTAAACAAAAATTAAAATGATGAAACAAAATTCAAACAAAAAAATAGACATGGAAACTAACAGAAATACTTTTGTGTTGAAGCACTAAAATTCTGCACTGAAAATAAAGAAAACATAAAACTGAATTAAAAAAGTAAAAATTAGAACTATTAAAAATGACAACAAAATTACTAAAAATTAAACGTATTTTAGTCAAAAACATCTTAGTTTAAACTTTTTGTTCAGTTGTTTAGCTAGTCATTTCAGATTTAGCTTAATTTCTTGTAATTGTGTTAGGTGCTTTTATTAGCTGTCATTTTCATTTCAGTTTTAGTTTATTTATTTTTCAGTGCGTGATTTTAGTGCTTCAGTTAGTTTTAGTTTAAATTTAATTTTAGCATTTCAGTTTTAGTTTAATTTGTAGTCATTTTGTTGTGTGCTTTTGACATTTTAATGAAACATTTTAAATTTTAGTTTGTATTTGTTTTTAATGCAGAATTTTGGTGCTTCAACACGTTTACATTTGTTTCATTATTTGAATTTTAGTAGTTTTTTGTGCTTATTTTAATCTATTAGTTGGCATATTTACTATAGAGTTAAAAAAAAGTCTTAATGCTGGATTTGTTTCAGCTTTTGTCTTATGATGTTAACTGATCCGGGCTTCCGGCTTTGCTACTGTTCGGACGCTTTTGCTTACTGCTCCGCGCTTTGCTCCGCGCTTTGCTCCCTGCTTTTGAACTTTTCTCCGATTTTTCAAATATTTAACTTCAGCAGATGAGCACAGTGCTCATACAACACATTTTTGATACAAATATCACGAAAAAAGGAGACTTTTTTGCCTCCCACTGCCAGCAGTTTACATTCCGGAGACAGGAAAACACAGCTGCCTACTTTCAACAGACAAGAAAGAAAATGCCTCTTCTGGAATCTACTTGCTGCACAAACTGCCACAGACTTCTACAAAGGATTGTGATTTTAGAAACAAAGTTACTTGCTGGACTTCCAAAACAGGCGGAACACACAGAAGATCATCATCACGGACCCCCTCAGCATACAGCCGGTGAGTCCTGTGAATCTAGTCAATATCGACAGTTTAGAAATGTAGAGGAACAAGCCAAAACTGATCGACACACAAATCGATGGCAAAAACAGGGAGCGAGACCCAAAGGCACTCGAGACATCAGACTATCAAGAGTATCTCGTATTGCTGCGGTATCATCCTCTACCCCAGATATGGCCACGACAAGGCTTGCAAAAACTGTTGTTTTACCACCCCCTATACAGCTAGAAAACAGATTTGATGCATTAATGAATGTGGGTGAGGAATCCCCAAATGTGACTGAACATATATCATGTCAGCCAACTGCTAACATTGCTATAAACAGGCGCGCAAGGTCGAGCAGACAGCGGCACTCAGCTCAGAGCGCAGCCGAGCCCAGGACACTCATAGTGGGTGACTCCATTATCAGAAATATCAGTAGCAGAACTACAACTACATGCTGTTGTCCTCAAGCAACCGTCTCTGATGTGAACAAAGAACTTCCGAACATTCTAATGAAGCACAAGACTGCAAATCGAATCATCATCCATGTGGGAAAGAACGATATTCGGAAAGAGCAGTCAGAGCTCCTAAAGAAGGATTTCGGTGAACTCATTGAAACACTTCAAAGACTTGAAATTCAGTCGTTCATCAGTGGACCACTCCCAGCAAGGGGAACTAACATGTTTTCACGGTTGCTCGGACTGAATACCTGGCTACAAAGAACCTGCAGTCTAAAAGGAGTCAACTTCATTGACAACTTCAATCTTTTCTGGGGCCATAGACAACTGTTCAAACTGGAAGGCCTTCACCCAAACAAACTTGGTGCGAGAGTGCTTAAGGACAATATCTATTTTTCACTCCGGCATCCTTCAGTAGAATGTGTGAGTCCACCCAACATGAATGGCACACACACACTTGGACAAAGTGACGACAGGACAACTTATCAGCTTCAGAGTCATCATGTGGCCAACACAACCAACAAGGACACTGACAACGCCACGCAGCCACAACAAGCACTGCTTATGGACACTTTCCTGGCTGAGCCCTGCTCACAGAGCTTATCACAGACAGACTGTGACGTATCACAACAGCTCCAAGACTCAGCACCGAAGGACGACTTTCTGGTAAACAGTCAGGGAAGCCAGGACAACAACATATTCCAGCCACCGGAAACTCCAGAGCCAGAGCTCCATTCACCAGACACATTATCCCTCTCTCCAGCATCTCCACTTTTAAGCTTCTCACAGAAAATGGAAGAACTGGTATATGCTGGAACCAGACTCTCCCACTCTTTTGCTGCAAGCCCCCAGTTATCAACTAAAAAACGGCAGGCACCACAACCACCAAAACCTGTGGGCCCAGCTCACCCTCCTCCTCCAATGAGAGCTCTCCGGCCGCTGCCACAACGCCAGGGCCCAAACCCTCCTGCATCTGCTGTGAGTGAACCAAAAACAACTGATAACAGCTCTCAGTGATATGTGATGGGTCCCCGCTACGGTAGCAGCAACAATCAGGAATGTTTACAAAACAAGCGGGAACCCAGTGTGACTGTAGTTTTCCCTATTTCTGTTTTAATATGTGATAGAAAGTCAAAGGCCGTCTCAAGTCGTACGGTTGACCAATCTAATCTGAGGCCTATTAGATATCAAACTAAGATTGCTCTAGAGACAAAAAGTAATGCCATCAAGCTAGCATTTTTAAACATTCGCTCACTAAAAAATAAATCACATCTGATCAATGATTTTATAACTACAAACAACCTGGATTTTATGTTTCTAAATGAAACATGGTTAGAAGACAGCTGCAGCGCAACAGTCCTCAATGAAACAGCGCCTCCAGACTTTACTTTCATGAATGTCTGCAGAGCTGTTAAGAGAGGCGGCGGCGTAGCTGCTCTATTTAAAGATGTCTATCAATGCAAGCAAGTGTCATTTGGTCAGTACATGTCATTTGAATATCTAAGGATTGTGTTGAAAGGTGCTCCACGCATTCTATTCATCATTATTTACAGGCCCCCAAAATACTCTCCATCCTTTGTTGAAGAGTTCACAGAACTATTATCAATGATTTGTTCAGAGTTTGACTGTTTTGCTATTGCAGGGGATTTTAATGTTCATATAGAAAATGCAGAAATCAAAACCACAAAAGAAATAATAACGGTTTTGAACACGTTTGACCTGATTCAGCATGTGCATGGGCCTACACACAATCGTGGACACACTCTTGATTTACTCATCAGTAAGGGTCTAAACATTTCATCCACTGTTATCAAAGATGTAGCACTATCTGATCACTTCTGTATTTTCTTTGATATATTGATCTCTGCTACCACTGAATCCAGATCTGTCTCTGTCAGAAAGAGATGCATTAACGATAACACTAGTGTGCTATTTATGAAGGCTATATCTTCAATGCCAAGCATTTCTGCAGACTCTGTTGATCTTCTCCTGGAGTCCTTTGACTCAAAAGTTAAGAATGTCATTGATGATATCGCACCTGTAAAAATCAGAAAGATGTCAGGCAGACAGAAATCATCGTGGAGAAAATCAACAGCAGTACAGAGTATGAAAAGACAATGCAGGAAAGCTGAGCGGATGTGGCGGAAGACGAAACTTGAAATTCACTATAGCATCTATAAAGACAGCCTTCATGCTTTCAATGTTGAACTAGGTAAAGCTAGACAAACGTTCTTCTCAAACCTTATAAACAGTAACTTAAACAACACTCGCACTCTTTTTGCTACCGTAGAGAGACTAACAAACCCCCCTAGTCAAATCCCTAGTGAAATGCTCTCCGACAGCAAGTGCAATGAGTTTGCTTCCTTCTTTTCTGAGAAGATCAATAATATCAGAAAGACAATTAGCACACCCTCAAGTTATGCAGAGGTCAGACAGATTCAACCGCAATTTCAAAAAGAAGTCATTATGTCTACTTTTGAAGAAATCGATAGCAACATTTTGGAAGAAACAGTACAGCACCTCAAATCATCAACCTGCCCCCTTGACACACTTCCCACATCTTTTTTCAAAAGTGTGCTTAACTGTTTGGAAGCAGATCTCTTAGAAGTGGTGAACACCTCACTTCTTTCTGGGACTTTTCCAAACTCACTGAAAACTGCAGCTGTTAAGCCCCTTTTGAAAAAGAGAAATCTTGATAACACCATATTGAGCAACTATAGACCAATATCAAATCTTCCTTTTATTGGAAAGATTATTGAAAAGGTTGTTTTTAATCAGCTGAATCACTACATAAACTCAAACGGATACCTGGACCACTTCCAATCTGGTTTCAGACCACATCATAGCACAGAGACAGCGCTCATAAAGATAATAAATGATATTCGCCTAAATTCTGATTCTGGCAAAATATCAGTGCTGGTATTACTAGATCTCAGTGCTGCGTTCGACACTGTCGATCACAACATTCTACTAGATAGACTGGAAAACTGGGTCGGGCTTTCTGGGATGGTTCTAAATTGGTTCAGGTCATACTTAGAAGGGAGAGGCTATTATGTGAGTATAGGAGAACATAAGTCTAAGTGGACGTCCATGACATGCGGAGTCCCACAAGGCTCAATTCTAGCGCCGCTGTTGTTCAGCCTGTATATGCTCCCACTAAGTCAAATAATGAGAAAGAACCAAATAGCATATCACAGCTATGCAGATGATACCCAGATTTACCTAGCCTTATCGCCAAATGACTACAGCCCCATTGACTCTCTCTGCCAATGCATTGATGAAATTAACAGTTGGATGTGCCAAAACTTTTTACAGTTAAACAGGGAGAAAACGGAAGTCATTGCATTTGGAAACAAAGATGAAGTTCATAAGGTAAATGCGTACCTTGACACTAGGGGTCAAAAAACAAAAAATCAAGTCAAGAATCTGGGTGTGATTCTGGAGTCAGACCTCAGTTTCAGTAGTCATGTTAAAGCAGTAACTAAATCAGCATACTATCATCTTAAAAACATTGCAAGAATTAGATGTTTTGTTTCCCGTCAAGATTTGGAGAAACTTGTTCATGCCTTTATCACCAGCAGGGTGGACTATTGTAATGGTCTCCTCACCGGCCTTCCCAAGAAGACCATTAGACAGCTGCAGCTCATACAGAACGCTGCTGCCAGGATTCTGACTAGAACCAAAAAATCAGAGCATATTACACCAGTCCTTAGGTCCTTACACTGGCTACCAGTTATGTTTAGGATAGATTTTAAAGTACTTTTACTAGTTTATAAAGCACTCAATGGCCTAGGACCTACATACATTGCAAATATGCTCACAGTATACAAACCTAACAGACAACTCCGATCACTAGGATCGAGTCAGTTAGTAATATCAAGGGTTCACACAAAACAAGGGGAATCGGCTTTTAGCTATTATGCCGCCCGCAGTTGGAATCAGCTTCCAGAAGAGATCAGATGTGCTAATACATTAGCCACATTTAAACGCAGACTTAAAACTCACCTGTTTAGTTGTGCATTTATTGAATGAGCACTGTGCTACGTCCGTACAGATTGCATTATTTTATGTATAATCATTTTACTGTGCTAATTAATTTTAAAATCAATTTTTTTAAATCATCTGAAATGTTCTTAAATTCTGTTTTTATTGTTGTTAG
>NC_133365.1:55116371-55174092 GCF_049309525.1 Garra rufa
TAAAAAAAACAACCTTTTTTCCCCCAAACGGATTACAGTATATTTTATTTTAGGAAACATATAGAACATTTTGTAACATGGAACAGAAGGCAAAATAATTAAAATAAATAATTGAATCTTCTTAATTAAATTAAATTGCAGTCACTTGTGTTAAAGGTGCCCCGTGTAATATTTAAGATGATCTCTAGATAGTGGTGCAATAACTATGTTTTCAGGGGTGCATAAAGACCTTAATTAACCATTATGTTTTTATTAACATAGAATCAGCTTGCGAAAAAAACACTGACACAATGATGAACAAGTAATATTCACAATAACATAGTTTTATTGAATGATAAAGTTAATATAATTCCTTAAATTACATTTTAAAAGAAATCTCACTATTCGTTGCTGTCAAAAAAAAGGTGAGATTTAAATCCTGTATCGGCTTCCGTAGTTCTGTAAAGGGAGGGGTAAGCGGTACTCTGCTGCAATTCACAATCTCGCCGCTAGATGCCACAAAACCTACACACTGCACCTTTAACGTGACAGAAGGCTTAAAAGCAAAGACGTGATTTTACTTTAACTTAATTGTTGTGCTAAAGTTCACAGAAACGTAAAATTAGTACATATAGTCTGCTATTCCCCACTCTGTGTTGTGGGGGTTCACCTCCTTTGGCCGTCCTGAGCTTATATTACTGCTGAATCTCACTGACTGTGGATCACGTGCACAAACACAGACACGCGCCTGAGCACTAACCGGTGGGGGAGGGGCTGCATTGTTTTCTCTGCAGGGACGCACACACACAACCTAGTAGGGAGTCCTGCGCTTTCACTTTGACACAGAAAATGCGCATATCGTAGGAACGGTATAACTTTTTTGTTTCCGGTTTTGAAACCGTGACTTTTTCAAACCGCGGTAAACCTTGAAACCGGTTATCATCCCATGCCTAATACATAATCATAAAAAATTATGTATATGTAAATATTTTTGTTGAAATATATTATGAATAATATATTAAATCATAAGAATTGTATTATATAAAATGATAATAACAAAATATTGTATTTATGTTTTTTTCATGTACTTTTTTATGTTTATTTCAATGTAAATTATGTAATTATAATTGTATGTAATAAATTAAAAATTGTTTACTTTTACTTATAAAAACTTGTAAAACTTTTTTTAATATAAAATACATTATTATTAATAATAAAATTATGTAATTTTTTTGTGTATTGTTAATGTTAAAAATGTTTTTTTTTTTTTTTTTTTTTTGGGAAGACCAAATTCCAAATGTGCTTAAGTTAAAATTACTTAATTTTAACTTTTATTAATAAGCTAGCATATGCTAGACAGTTTTAATTTCATACTTTCTACAGAAAGAGTTTTGTTTTGTGGAAGATAGACTCAGTTGTAGACATTTTACAAAAGAGGTTTCAAAACTTTAAGGGGATTTTTATAATGCTGAATTATATTTATAGAATAGTTATGCTTCATTTATTACCTATTAACCACATTAAAAAAACTCTGAATATGTATAAATAAATTAAATTATATTTTATGTAATTGTATATAAAATGCAGTATAATAATAATAATAAAATGTATTAATTTTTGTGTGTCCTGAAATATATTTAATATATGACAATATGATTTTTTTTTAATTTATAAAAAAAAGTGTGTTTTGTGTGTTTTTTGCTTTCCACCATTATTAGCAGTTTGTCTCTTAATGTTTCATCAAAAGTTAGTGTACTTATTTATTCAGGAAACATGAGTGTCAAGGAAGAACTTGAGAAACGTGAGAGGATGTGTGATGAAAATATGATCATTATGTGTCATTTTGCCAATTACCCTTCTTTTAAATAAAATGCATGTATTTAGGATGCATAAATGCTTTAGGATCCTATGAAAATACTCTCAGTGAGACAAAGGAATCAGACATTTTATTTCAGACATGCTTCAATTGTCTTTTGTCCTGCTGCAGGGTGTGATCAGACACGACACATCATTTGACGTGTGGTGGAAATCTTCACAAGATAAATGATAAAATTGACTGAACTGCTCTCTGACGCATTTAAACGCACTGGACATTGTTAGCAGATGAATTAAAGCAGTGTGTGAAGTGTGTTTTAATGAGAGAGAGAGAGCCATTTCCCCTCACATGTTTCACGTGGCTGAGTCTTGTATAATCTCTGGGGAATTTTGGGACGTAACTTTAATGATTATGATCACTTTCATGTTCTATTCCAGTAAAATGATTCCGGCTATTTTGCATTCATTTATAAAAACATCTTATTGATGTATCAGTCAGACGAGACTCAATTAGAGATGCAGCGCTGCTGTAAATCGCCAAATAATCGCAATAAATAATTAACCGTTTACATTTGCATATATTCATTCTTGAGCCTGTGAGGTTGATGCATCAGAAATCTGTTTAAATTTTTAGATCTTTTATAAAGTCATTAATTTGAGCCTGTGGTTTCAGGCTGATATTGTGGCAGATTCTGCTTCGATAAATAACCACACAGTCATTCATATACCTGCAGCTCTCTCTGGGATTTTTCTCTGCTGTTTTCCTTAGGTTTGAACATACGCCACTTGCTCAAGATGCAGTTTAGGCTAATTAGCTAATTGTCTAATTAGAATGATAATGGTGTAATCACAAGCTTTTATTTAGAATGTGTGATCGAGACGAGTGGCTGCTATTTAAAGCCATGTTTGTCGACCGGACAGAGATGGTTAGTGCACTAATAGATTCTCTTACAGGTGATTATTACGTAAGATCACGTTGTCAGATCTGCCGTACATCTGATGCTCAGTTTCACACTTACCGTAAGACAGCTTGGACTGTCATTGTATTGCACGAAATGTCAAAACAAGAGTAATTTATAAATATTGTATATGCACAAAACAAAATAGTTGATTTAAAGAGTTTTTTTGAGTAAAAATGAAGAAAAAAAAATCTATTTTTACTCATTATTAAAGTTTTTTTTTTTTTTCAATTAAACTTAATATATTTTTGCTTGCCATTTTTTATTTGATTTTATACACACCTGAGTGCATATTGTTTTGCTTTTTATTTTATTTTTCTTGGAAGAGAGACTAAATTTCAAATGTGTTTAATTTGAACTTTTATGAATAAGCTGACATAGGCTAGAATCTAGTTTAGTCTATGTGCACTCTACAGAGAGACTTTTATTTTATTTCCAGGAAAAGAGACTAAATTATAAATGTATTTACTTGATCAAAGTTAATTTTAAGGTTGTACATGCACACAAACAAAATATTTTGCAAACGAGGTTTGAAAACCCCATTAGAATAATTAAATGTATCAAAAGTTTATTTTTGATTAGTAATATGCATTCCTAAGAACTTCATTTGGACATCTTTAAAAGCAATTTTCTCAATATTTTGATTTAGTTTTTTGCACCATCAGATTCCAGATTTTGAAATGGTTGTATTTTAGTTTCAATTAAATGTAAAATAAATAATTATTTTATTTTATTTTAATTTTAATTTTAAGATTGTACATGCACACACTTTACAAACAAAATATTTTTACAAAAGAGGTTTCAAAACCCTAGTTCATTAAATGTTATTGTGCAAAAATCATAAAGAAAAAATCCTGTAGCATGTTTAAAAATGTAAAATCAAATGCAAGGATATTCACAATTTTTGGCACTGCTTGCAATCAAAAATGACAGATTTTCCTTTTTTCAATTAAATGAATGTACTGTATTTTAGTTTGTTCATTTTTTTTATGCAATAGTTTGTCATTTTAAGGGGGTTTTATGGCACTATTGAAAAAAAAAATCAATTAAACTTACTATATTTTAGTTTGCACTTTTTTATTTCATATTTAGCATATCTAGGGAAAATTTGTGACTATATTAAAATCAAAACTCATTCTATAGAGCATTTGATTGAATATACACTTAAGTGCATATTGTTTATTTTATTTGTCCTGGAAGAGAGACTCAATTTCAAATGTGTTTACCTGCTAATAGTTAATTTGAACTTTTGTGAATAAGCTGGCATATGCTAGACTTCAGGTTTATTACATGCACTCTACCTAGAGACTTTAATTTAATTTAATTTTATTTCCTGCAAGGGACTAATTTAATAGTTAATTAAAAAAAAATTACATGCACACTTTACAAACAAAATATTTTACAAAAGAGGTTTCAAAAGCCTAGCTGACTAAATGTTATTAAGCAAAAAATCCTGTAGCATGTTTAAAAATTTAAAATCGAATGCAATGATATTCACAATTTTTGGTGCTGCTTGCATGGCAATCAAAAATGACTGATTTTCCTTTTTTTCTCCAATTATATTAATCTACTATATTTTAGTTTGCTTGTGTTTTTATTTAATATTTTGTCATTTTAAGGGGATTTTATGGTACCAAATTATATTTATGATATAGTTAGGATTCATTAATTACCCATTAACCGCATTAAAACTGTGTGAAAATCAAAGCCAATAATCTAAACATATGTTTTATGTTTATTTACAGCATTGATAGAGATAAAGTTTTACATTTGAGATTGATCTCTCAAAAAATGAGCTTTCAGTAAGATTTTATTTGGGTGCTGTACCAAATGTTTCCACTGTTGTCTTTGACTGCAAACAATACAAGTGCAGAATTTTGACGTGTTTCTGTGTTTTGAGCAGGTGATGGAGTTTCTGCCCGGCGGTGACCTCATGGCTTTGATGAACCGATATGAAGATCAGATAGACGAGTCTATGGCTCAGTTTTACCTGGCGGAGCTCATACAGGCCATTCACTCAGTCCATCAGATGGGATATGTTCACAGGTACAACAAAACACACATTTGTTGCTGTTATATAACAAAAATTTAGTTTTAGTAGTAGTTCAGTACTTTCTATTGCTAGTCACTGACAGGTATTTGGTGGAGGGACATTCTTCTTTTAAAAAGCACAAAGCACAAAACCAGTCTCAAGTAGCTCAGGTATATTTGTGACAATAGCCAAAAATACTTTGTATTGGTCAAAATGACTGATATCAATGAAGATATTTTGTTTCCTACTGTAAATATAACAAAACTGCTTTTCGGCCAAATATTGTCCTATCCTAACAACCTACAGTGCCTTGCAAAAGTATTCATTTTTTTCACGTTTTGTTGCAGCATTATGTTAAACTGCTTTAAATTATTTTTTTCCCCACATAAATTTACACTCCATACACCATAATAATGACAATGTAAAAACCAGATTTGCTAATTTTACAAATGTATTAAAAATAAAACACTGAAATAAGTACATTGCATAAGTATTCATACCCTTAACTCAGTCCATAGTTGAAGCACCTTTACAGCCTCAAGTCTTTTTGGGTCTGATGTGAGCATCTTTGCACATCTGCATTTGGCAATTATCTGCCATTCTTTGCCTCACCTTTTCACCTCTCCATCTCTGTCAGCTTGGACATTTTCTAGAGTCCTAGTTGTTCCAATCGTCTTCCATTATGGAGAATGCTTCTGTCAACCTTCAATGCAGCAGATTTGTTTCTGAACTCTTCCCTAGATCATCGCCTTAACGCAAGTCTGTCACTGAGCTCTACAGGCAGTTATCTTGGTTTTTGCTCTGATCTGCATTAGGCTTGCCACGATAGACGGTGTTGACGGTGTTACCGGTTTTAAGACGCAACACCGGTGACATCACTTTTCCACCGTGACACCGTCTCCACTTTTATTTTTTTAAGTATTCGTTTTTTATTAAATGTTTATTTGAATTGAATGGAAAATATCATTCTAAATAATTTACTTAAGACGAGAGCATGCAATATAATTAAAAACTGAACATAGCTGCAATGCGTCATATTTCATTTATCACGTGAGGAGCTCGCGCTTACATATAATAAACAGCGTAAAAGTTAAGCATGTTTGGCCGAGCACGGGGCACTCCCCCTGCCCAGGGAGAGGGATGCTGAAAACAAGAGATGATGAAGGTAAGACTGCTTGGCTATTTAAGGGATTCTCTTGTAGTGCTTGGATACGGAGTGTGATTGCTGATGGTGAATTGGCCGTGTTAATTATCTGTGCGAAGTGTCGAATTTACAGAAAGAGAGTGGCGGACGATTTAGTGTCCAAAAGCACCTGTTTGGCAATATTTTGGGTTCAAAGTTTTTTTTTGTAGCTTCGTTGTCGTCCATTAAAACAATTGACGCCGAATTGCCAATTTCACAAAACTGAAAGTGAAAGTATAATACGCACGCATTTATAAGCTATTTAAAAGCAGAAAAAAGAGCAAACCCCCACCCCCACGGTGATACCGGTATTACCGGTGTTGTCACGTGCCGATTAACCGGTGGGGAAATTTCCTCATCGTCACAACCCTAATCTGCATTTTCAGCTGTTAGACCTTTTCTGAGAGGTGTGTGTCTTTCTAAATCAGACTCATTCAAATTAATTTGCCACAGTTTAACTCCACTCCAAGTGTAGGAACATCTAGAAGCAATATGAATGCTCCTGAGATAAATTTTGAGTGTCCCAGAAAAGGGTATGAATACTTATGCAACGGGATCTTTTCAGTTTTTTATTTCTAATAAATTTGCAAAGTTGTTACAAACCTGTTTTGTGCTGTCACTATGGTGTATGAGATGTAGATTGATGTGGGGAAAAAAGTAATTTAAAGCAGTTTAACATAATGCTGCAACAACAAAACGTACCCCAAAAAAAAATAAACACTGTTTTTTCACTGATAATATAAGCACCTGAGTGGGGAAAACCTTTTATCAAAGTTTTCCTTAAACCAAAACAATACCTGTTCTTGTTTTAGGACAACTTTAACTTTTTTTGATCCACTCTAAATGTTGACAACTATATTTTTAAATTATATTTAAATATAATTTTTAAATTTATAGTTATTACTATATAGGAACTAAATTCTAAATGTGTTACCTGCTAAATGTTAATTTTAACATTTATGAATAAACAAGCATATGCTAGATTCCAGTTTTGATTTCATTGACTGTAAACAGAAATGTTATTTAATTAAATTAAATTTAATTTAATTTTTTTTTTCTAAAAAATCACTAGGATATTAAGTAAAGATTATGTTTCATGAAGATATTTTGTAAATTTCCTACCATAAATATATCAACTGCATTTTTGGTTGGTAATTAAATTAAATTTAATCTAATTTAATTTATAAAAGTTAATGTTAACTTTTATAAATATAGTTAGCAAATGCTAGAATACAGTTTTGGTTTTGTAGACTCTATTGAGTGATTGTCATGTATTATAAATGTTTAAACCAAATGTGTTAGAAATAAGTATGACTCCTCCTCCTTTCTGTATTTTTTCTCATTTAATTCTGCCTCTCTTTCTTTTGTCAGAGATATTAAACCAGAGAATGTTCTGATCGACCGAACAGGTCACATTAAACTGGCCGACTTTGGATCAGCAGCCAAATTTACTGCTAACAAAACGGTAATGAGTGTGACTTTATTCTGATGTCAAGTTATACACAGAGTAACCCTTTGTTCTGTTCAGGAAAGACCGATCATATGCATATGTTTAAATATGTTGTCCACTTTAAACAGTCAGAGTTTGGACTGAATGAATTGAATGGTGTGTCATTATTTGGGGCAGGTGATGTCCTCCAAGCTCCCAGTGGGCTCTCAAGACCATCTGGCCCCTGAGATCCTGTCCACACTTAACGGAGGGCCGACGTGCAGCTACGGCCCCGAGAGCGACTGGTGGTCCTTGGGCGTCATTGCTTATGAAATGATCTACATGAAATCGCCCTTCGCTGACGGCACTTCCACAAAAACCATCAACAACATCATGAATTTTCAGGTGAATCTAGCAGCTTCTGCTGATGGTGGGACATTTTTGGAAGTTCAGTCATTAAGTGTAAAATTACACTTTATTTGTCTTGCAAACTAATATTTACTTTAGCGAAGAGGTTCAAAACACTGGTTTGTTTGCGTTATTAAACCAGAATGTTTCATTTTATTGCACAAATTGCTTAGTAATAATATGTGGTTATACAATGCATTTTAAATTATTACATGATTTATTTTATTTATTCAGTGATAATAAAGGCATGTTTTTACATTGTTTAACTTTTAATAATTTGATTATTTTATATGTTAAAAATGTTGATTTGTTTTCCCATGTAATTGGGACTGAATTCTAAATGTGTTAATCTGCCAAAAGTTACTTTTAATTTTTATGAATAAACTAGTTACTAGTAGAAAATCAATTCCAATTTTTATTTTATTTTGTTTTACACTTATATATTGCATGGAAAATAATTGCATATATTTTTTCCTATTTCCTGGAATAGAGACTAAATTCTAATTTTTTTATTTTATTTTATTTTATAATTTTTTTTACTACAGTTATATAATGCATATAACAATTAAATTTAGATTTTTCCTTTTATTAATTTAATGCCAAGCAATGTGAAAACATGCCTTTGTTACATTGAACTTTTAATAATTTTACTATTTTACTTCTTTATTTAATTTCATTTTATTCATTTCTTGATCATTTCTTTGTTTCCTGGAAGAGAGACTGAATTCTAAAAGTGTTTATTTATAAAAGTTAAAAGTAACTTTTGGCAGGTAAACTACTTTATTCTAGAATCCAGATTTTATTTTATTTTATTATTTTATTTTTGTTTTGTTTTACAGTTATATATTGCATAGAAAGTTATTGCATATAATTTCATTTATTTAGTGATAATGAAGGCATGTTTTTACATTATGTTTACCTTTTAATAATATTACCATTTTACTTGTTAAAATATATAAAAAAAGTAAATATTTCGTTTTTCATTTTTTACTGTTAATGAATAACCTAGTATAAAATCAATTTCATATTTTATTTTATTAGTTTATTTATTTATTTTTTGTTTTACACTTATATATTGCATGGAAAATTATTGCATATCATTTCTTCTTTTTATTTATTGATAATAAAGGCATGTTTTTACATTGTCTATGTTTAGCTTTTAATAATTTTACAATTTTACTATTTATTGTAAAAAATGTAGATTTTTCCCCTATTTCCTGGAATAGACTAAATTCTAAATTGATTTAGCTGCTTAAAGTTAAGTGTAACTTTTATAAATGTAGCAGATGCTAGACTGCAGATTTTATTTTATTTTACATATTTTGTTTTGTTTATTTTGTTTAGTTGAGTTTTTCACTTATATAATGCATATAAAATTGATTGGATATGATGTTACCTTTATTTATTTAATGCTAAACAATGTGAAAACATGCCTTCATTATTTGTAGCTTTAAATGATTTTACTATATTGCTTATTGCATTAAACATTTTGAAAGTGCTTGAAATCAGTGCCTGTTTAGTTGAAATTATGGTTCTTCTAGTTTAAAGTAAATATAAATATTCCTTTTAGTGCAACATAAATAAATATGCTGGATATTGTTTGAGAGGTTTGAGAAATAGCAATATATACATTTTTAGCTTAGACTAAGTCAAGTTTATTATATATAAGATGATTTCACAGCAGCTTCACATTAATAAACAGAATGTTGTAAAATGATGATTTATCAAACAAATTAGTTCCATCTACGTGTCATTATTCAGCTCTTTTTAGTTTAAAGTTAAATTCATGTCAGCTAAATAACTAAATGTAATTTAGTTCTTATCTGATGGTGTCAGTGCAGTCAAATTGATAATATTACTGAATATTAATTATTTTAAAGTTATATAACCCAGCTCTGCATATAAAAATGTGCCGTTTTCTTGCTTGTGTTTTGCTCTCAGCGTTTTCTGAAGTTCCCAGAGGAACCCAAAGCCAGCGCTCAGTTTGTCGACCTTCTCCAGAGTTTGTTGTGTGGATCGCGGGAGCGTCTGGGATACGAGGGCCTACGCTCGCATCCGTTCTTCTCCTCCGTCGACTGGACCGACCTGAGACACGGTAAGACATTCAGTACTCAGTTAAAAGTTCATTCGTTCTGAAACACAATAAAGCCATGCCGCCATCAGAGGCCTCGTCAATGTGTCTGCAACCTAATTTTTCCTTGTACCTGTTAATTATGGGTTATTAATCATTAGACTGACTTGCTGCTATTTCTGTCGCCTTTAAAGTGATTACTTCTCTGGTGTAATTGCTGGATTTTTTATAGTGGGCTGGGATGTGTCTGAAAGCACAGATTGCTCTGCAGGTTTAAGTGAAACACAGATGATCTGAATTAATTCATTCAGCTTGTGGCGTAAAGCTCAGAGTTTCTTCTATATCTGCTTTAAGACTTTAGGATTGTTAGCGCTGGCTGGGCAGCATGAGCATGATCTTAAATCACCATATTAGTACTTCTACATCACAGTTAACATATTGCGTTAGTGATATTTGTGCATACTGTATAAGTAGCACTGGATATCATATGACAACATTCGGAGCCACACTCTGATAACAAACTATGTTTATACGAAAATAAAAAGCCACCATATGTTTACTAATGCATTAACTTGCTCACACACACACACACATGAACACACACAATCTTGCGGCTCCTCTGGGGGCAGCAGGTGGATTTCTGTGGCATTAGTCAGATTATGGAGTGTGCAGGTGTTCTCAGATAGTCACACAGCTAAACCCTAATAAGATCACACACACACACACACACACACACACACACACACACACACACACACACACACACACACACACACACACCTCTTGCTCATACTGCAGAGTTTCCTATGGGATTTTGTTTTGGCAGAATCACACCCTTCAATAGCATCGTATGAACAACTTATCTGTAAAAACAGGGTTTCCACAGGTCCTTTAAAAAGTCTTAAATATAGCTGCGAACTAAATTAAGCACTGGGCTGAAGGCTGATTACCGAAAACGGTTTTTCGTGTTTTTCCCCCCATGTATTTTGCCAAATTTTTTTTCACCATTACATAAATAAAATAGCCAAAATGTGCTTTTTACAGTTTTGTCTTGCTTTTCAAAGACAAAAACAATTACAAAACAACATTTAAATATATTTATTTTACACTGAATATTTGTAACATTCTAGTAGACATTATAGCCTACCAACAAAGCACAATTTAACTTAAAATTAAAAGTGAAATAATATTCCTTGGTCATTTTTAAGACCCTCTTCTTGAATCAGGCGTGTGTTTTTAATCTACAAATAAATGCAGCCTTGCTGAGCAAAGGACAATGTTAGAATAAATGTATTAATAGAGCTGTTGGAATTAGGGTTGGGCGATGTCGACCAATTTGGCATCGTACGATGTCTAATGTGAAACATCGCGATGGACGATGGCATCGTCTGCGGGGGGCGGGGGTGAGGGATGGTTGTTGTTAAATAATTTATTCATAACTAATTAATTAATTGTAGCCTACCATGTCCACGAGTGCTTAATTTGAGCCGGATACTGTTCTGGAAAATGTCCGATTTTGGATTTTTGCGTTCCGGTATTTGTTTTTAAAGATCCGGAATTAACAAGTGCATTAGATCATGACAGTGCGTGCGTGCAGATGAGACAAGATCAAGCGCGGGTTTATATAAATGCATTTGGAGGATGTGTGTTGGTCCTTAACATATTTTCGACCAGTCAGCTTTTTTAAGTTCAATAACGCTCTCATTGTTTGCTTACTGCTTAACACACTCTCTCCAAACGCATTTAATGAGCAGCGGAATGTTTAGAGAGAAAGCTTAATATCAGAAATAAATAATACCAAATCAAGCGAAATATTATGTATTAACATTATAAACACTATAAACATAGCTATAAGTTAGTTACCCTGACTCCAAAACGAATGATTTAAATGTAGAGGTATTTAGAACAGAACAGAAATGAAACAAAATATATAAAGTTAAGAAACTAAAACAAAGCGAAACTAAAAATAGCGCGTTGGGCTCACGCACCTCTGTTTTTCGGCACAAATCCAAGTGTTCCAACTAGGCTTTGTATTGTACATTCGTATTTCGATGGAAAAAAAAGATACTCTTGTTTTTGTTCCAAGCTCTGGCATATTTGGTGTAGTTTATTTAATCTAATTTAATTAAAATTATTTTGATTTTTTTTCTGCTGTTTTTGTATGCCTCATTTATTAATGTAAACGAACTTTCATGTAATTCGTTAGGAGTTCACTGTAATTTGTATTGTGATCACTAACAACTTCCTTGTTATTATTTCCTCATAATAATAATAATAATAAAATAAGTAAAGATGCAGAAATTGAAAGCATGCATTTCATTTGGCTATATAGGGATTTAGTGTGTGTTTTTCGTGAGCGGGTTGCTGCTGCGGCGGGGGCGGGGCGGGGCGCTGCGGGGGCGGGGCGGAGGATCGCGATGCCGGCTCAGCATCGTGATGTCTATTGGCCATCGGCGATGGACGATGGCATCGTCTATCGACCCAACCCTAGTTGGAATGATTGTTATCATTATTTTTGTCTTACTTTTTTATTTTTATTTTTACAGAACAACAGTAAAATGACAATACTAACATTTATAAATGTTGACTTTTATTTTGGCGGATACCCGCAAGAAGACCTTAGTAATACTTTTTGCTGACAGCAGCAGATTTATGAATGATTCTCAACTTTGAACCCTGGCTAATGAGCTGCTGCAGCGCTGTCAGAATAAATACAATTGGTGTGTTTTAGACAACAGAACGTTCTGTAGTTTATTGACTAATGGTTTAAGGCTATTTGATGATTTCAGTCATCATACAGTAACCAGCAATAACGAACCATTTCTCTTCTAATGAATGAAATGCAATGCAATACTAGATAGTCTGTAATGATTTTTTTTGCATCTCTCTCTCTCTCTCTCTCTCTCTCTCTCTCTCTCTCTCAATTCAATTCAATTCAATTCAATTCAAATTGCTTTATTGGCATGACATACTTGGGTACATATTGCCAAAGCATTGTATACAGCAGGATAAAATCAAAACAAAAATACATATAATATACATCCATAAAAAAAATAATAATACATCCATATATACATTTATATAAACATTAATGGTTCTATTAATGCAGATGTGTTCATTCTTTACTTCTTATTTTGTGACATTTGTAAATATGTTGTGCTACCAAAGAGGAAGTAGGTCCTTCACCGAGTAGTATTTTTAATTTGTTATTTTCATGGAGTGACTGGAACTCAGGAATAATCTGCTGTATTTGACTGTACAGTGAGTCTCTTAGGGATGTGTATTTGTCACAGTCGCTCTCTCTCTATTTATTTATTTATTTATATATTTATTTTTTCCTATTTTCGGCCGAAAAATTTCAGTTGCTGAACATTTGGTGCATCCCTACAAAAAAAAAGTCTTAATTTTGATTTCAAGAGGTTTTAAATTGAGGACAGAAAGGCATGAATTGCCATATGGCTATTAGAAAAATGGCATTAGAAAAATGCCATTAACAAAGGTAAATGCAAAATTCCCCTTAAGGAGTCAAAACTCACCTCATAATAGGAACGCTAATTTTTTATCAGATTTTTCTGATTATTGTTTAGAATGTGTTCCTGAAAATTTGACTTAGTTTTGAAACAAAACTTAACAGTTTTTAACAAAAATACTGACCTTGATGTTGTTTTGCATGTTCATGAGACACTATTAGTGGTACAGTTCGTTCCAACTTACCCAGAATAATCACACAAGTTGTGAGAAAACGCAGAACAAAAATGCTATCCCATGTATTTCTAAATCTGCTGTGTTTGTTGCAACAGCAAGTTATCACAGTCACGTCTGCCATCTGTCATTCTGACTGTCATGACAACCAGAGTTCCGGTCCACAGATACTCAACTCAAAGGGATTTCTAGGCATTGTATTTCATCTTGTTTTCTCAAAACTGTACATTTGTGTGCTTTTCTTGGCTGAACGAACTGTTATGCTTACAGCATCTCTTGAACACACAGAGCCCACAGATCTATTCTGACATACAGCATCAGATTTGATTTTTGGTCCTGGCCTTTGACATGGTTATCACTGTCAATCATGGCATTAACTGACTCAATGCCACATTTAATTATGATTATCCATCCAGAAGCTTAGCAGTGTGTAGCTAGAAGCATGACAATACTTTTATTCAAATTGTAAATGAGTTATAAACAAAGTGAGCAAAGACTGGCCTATTAGCTATTGTAGTTACACAGTGATAAAGGAGATAAAGTGGCTTACTTGGTCTTTATAAGTAAAACTTGAAAGATCCAGAACAAGAATTTACAGATAATGTACTCACGTCTTTCTTTCTTCAGTTGTAAAGAAATTGTTTTTTGAGGAAAACATTTCAGGATTTCTTTCCATATAATAGAAATGTATGGTGCCCCCAAGTTTGAACTTCTAAAATTCAGTTGTAGGACCATTTTGATGAATAATGGGAGTTTTTCAACACACAGTTCTGTTTTGACCCGGATTACACAGATGAGACGAGATGAGCATTTGAGGTTAAAAAATATATAATATAAAATTATGGAGAGAAATCCTGAATGTTTTCCTTAAACATAATTTCTTTATGACTGAATAAAGAAAGACATGAACATCTTGGATGATGTGGGGTGGCTACATTATCTGTCAATTTTTGTTCAGAAAGTGAACTAATCCTTTAACAGTGTTGTGATACTCAATACTCTCAGTCTCAAATGTAATATCTTTTATACATTTAATACATTTATCTGCAAAGATGTCACAATAACATTGTTAATATTCACTGTGTCCCACAGCATAGCTCTTTCCAGTATCCCCTGTCATTGTAGATGTTCACTGCAAAAAAATGCTTTTCTAGCTTACATTTTTCGTCTTGTTTCCAGCCAAAATATCTAAAAATTCTTAAATCGAGAAGAATTTTCTAGATGAGTAAAAATTATTGTCTAGTTTTCAGAAAAAAAGGTCAAAATTAAATGCATTTTTGCTTGAAACAAGCAAAATAATCTGCCAATGGGGTAAGAAAAATAATCTTGTTTTCTGTTTGAAATAAGATTTTTTTTCTCACCCCATTGGCAGATTATTTTGCTTGTTCTAAGCAAAAACTCACTTAATTTTGACTATTTTTTTCTGAAAAAAATAAAAATTTTACTTGTCTAGAAAATCCTTCTTGATTTAAGAATTTTTAGATATTTTGGCTGGAAACAAGACGAAAAATGTAAACTAGAAAAGCATTTTTTGCAGTGTTGTTGTTGTTGTTGTTGTTGTTGCATCACATGCAGAAAAACAAGAAAAACTGTGCTAAATCACATCACCACATGTTGGTGTGAATGCAGGAGAAAAGTCTCTTCACGTGTATTTCCTCTTTAGACGTCTAGTCTCATTTCCTGGAGAGTGGCTCAATTATCCTTGATATTTTCAGATAAGAGTTTGATTGCTTGGTTTTGCTCGGTTTGGTTGTGCTGTTCAATATGCTGTAACTCTCAGAGATCAAAATGTCAAATGTGAGTTCAGTGAGAAAGTCATGGGCTGAAAACATTTTTTTTTTTATGAAAGTTGAGCTGAGTGAGTTCAATGAGGTAGGTGAGTTGAGTAAGTTTAGTGACGAGTGAGTTGATTTGAGTTGACGGAGTTCAGTGAGTTTAGTGCTTGAGTTCATTGAGTTCAGGAAGTTCACTGAGGTTGGCAAGTTCATTGAGTTCAGGGAGTGGTGACGAGTAAGTTCAGTGGGTTGATTTGAGTTCAGTGTGAGTTCAGTGAGGTGAGTCATTTGATTCAGTGAAGATGTTTGGTCCGTGACTCTGAACAATGACTCTTGTGTTTAGGGGTGGGAATCTTCAGGCACTTCATGATCCGATCCGATTCCGAGAGTCACAACCTGATTCCAAAATGATTCTAGATCCACAATTCTTCTGCTGTGCAAATACATCTTTACAACTTTACATTTTAACAAAATGTCAAATTGCCGTTTCAATGCTTTGTTTATAGTTGTAATCTCTGTATGTCAGTACTGCCATCTTAAAAGTAGGTGTGTGAATCTTCACTCATTTCACGATTCAATTTAATGACTATTTTCATTATCAACTAAATATAATGCATCTCATTCTCAGTTTTCAGAAATACTGCACATGGCTACATTTTCATTTTATATCAAAGTTATACATACATACACACACACACACACACACACACACACACACACACACACACACACACACACACACACACACACACACACACACACACACACACAGTGGTATGCCAAAGTTTGGGCACCCCTGTAAATTTTCATCATTTTCCTTTATAAATCATTGGTTGTCTGGATAAGAAATTTCAGTTAAATATATCATATAGGAGATTTGATTTATGGAAAGTGTATAATATTTGTATTATTTTTTATTTAATTGGCTCTAAATGATTCCTTTCTTTTATATAATTTTTTTGACTTTTTAAAACAATTACTTATTTAAAATAAGTGTGTTCTTTAAGTGTCCGAACGTTTACAGACAATAGTTATTGTTTTTTCTTTTTCCTTTGATTATTGCTAATGAGATCATAGACAGTGGCAGCTTTAACGCGCTGCATTCAAAGTAATGCACAGATCTATTTCCATATATCAGATGTTTTGTCCTGCTCTGAAAACAAAGTTAAAAACAAAGCCCAAGTTAATAAGTTGAGTTTTACCATTTTGAATAAATCATTGAATCAATAGCATCGCGTTCAAAAATGACCAACAAGTTTCTATATTTGTCCTATTTAAAACCTGACTCTTCCTTGTTCGGTCATGTTACGGCAGCAAAGTTCCTTGACTATTACGCCGGAATGAGAGTGTAGTTCCTAATCTTATCGGCCTAGAAATTCGCAGCTTTATATTTTCCGCCGGTCTTAGTACACGATATAACTACAGAAGAGTCAAGATTTAAATAGGAAAAATATTGAAACTTATTGGTCATTTTTGAACGCGATGCTATTGATCTAATAGGATTCAATGATCTATGTTAAGCTATGCTAAAAGTGATATCGCCAGAACAGGAGAACGGCTGAATGGATTTCAAAACTCAACTTATTATGAGAATGAGCCTTTTTCCAAAAAAAGTGGAGTGTTCCTTCAACCACAGCTGCAATCGAGCTTTAGGACGAACAAACACAAAGCGCTGTCAGTGCATGAGTTTCGTGCATCTAATAGCACTGCATTCCAAACGGCAGAAGTGAAAGCATATCTAAATATCTAAAGTAATGCATGGCAGGTGGAAGCACACACTATCAAGCAATGCACACGTGTCTCAAAGAATTGAGAGAATTGATTCAAAATCATTGAAGAGAGGATCACAATGCATCATAGAATCAATTTTTCCCCCCACCCCTACTTGTGTTTGATTCAGACTGATTCATCATCTGATTGATCTATTAAAGAACAATCCTGACTGATTGATATACGAACGATGGCATTTTGCTTTGTATATTGTTTTTGTTTTTTGCACACAGCAAAGACATTGTGTTGATTATTTATTGTTTGTATATTATGTTGCAGCGCCCAGTTTGACTCTTTAATTGCACATAATGCACAAGCCCACAAGATGTTTTATACATTTTTTGACTGCAGGACACAAAGTTAAAAATAGGACTTAAGGCTGAAGAGCACTTTGAAGCAGGCTAATGTGGCAAATATACTGACAGTATGTACATAATAGAATTAGATGAGATAAGCACAGAATTGCTTCAGTGAAAAGAACACCTATTGTACACAAGTTCCCAAATTAAAAAAAAGAAGAAGAAAGAAATAGACCCCCTGTTGTTGATCAGCCATGTATGGTTACTGAGCAAAGATGACATTTGCTTATAGAGCATTTATATAATGTTCATAAGCCATAGGTTTATAGAAACCTTCTAAATGTTTGCACAGTGCTTTACATCTACGTTTTTTTAGTTTTTAGTCAAATTAACATTTTTCAAGCCAATAATATAACATTAAACCTGTGCACATATTTATATTTAGTTAATTTCAATTCACAATTTATCTTTTTCCCTCATTTTACTAAGGAAAAAGGTGGATAGTACTAACATTTATAAGTGGAATTCAGGGGAAATAATTTAATGCCACAGAAGTTAATTCGAAAAACTTCTGAATTAAGGGTGTAAAACATACTTTACCTTATACAAAAATCAATTGTATGCTGTAAAATGTTAAAAAATAATTTTATTCACTTGTGCATTCACTAATCTAAAATGCACAAAATGTGGGATCAGTAAGTTTTTTTTTTTTTTTTTTTTTTTTTTTTAGTTTTTATGCTCATCAAGCTTGCATGTATTTCCAGATAAATTTCAGCAAAAAAAAAAAAAAACTAATATTGTGAAATATTATTTTAATGTAAAATAACAGTTTTCTTATATGAATATACCGGAAAATATTATTTATTCCTGTGATGCAAAGCTGAATTTTCAGCATCATTACTCCAGTCTTCAGTCCCACATGATCCTTCAGAAATCATTCTAATATGCTGATTTATTATCAGTTTTGAATAGTTGTGCTGCTTAATATTCTTTCTTTTTTGAGAGAAAGTAATACTTTTATTTACCAAGGATGTGTTAAATTGATTTTTTTTTTTTTTTTTTTTTTACTTTTTATTCATTAAGAATTCTGAAAAAAGAATCACAGGTTCCAAAAAATTAAGATCAAGATTCGTTTTGAAATCGGATCGTGACTCAAAATCAGAATCGGATCGTAAAGTGCCTGAAGATTCCTACCTCTAATTAAAAACCTTAAAAATCTTGCTGATCCCAAACAGCAGTGCAAATATGAAAGTTTTGACCTTAAATATTCACATTGACAACAAAAAACATGTTTGTGAACTGCCTTTATATCTGCATTAGTCATCTTGATCACTGATAGAAATCACACCGTTTGGCTGCTACCCCATGGAAAATATGGCTAAAAATACAGACAATTGTTGTTTCTGTGCATCTGATACGATTGCGATTGATCGCGTGTTGAATTGACCTGAAGCTCAGAGGCTTGTTATTGCAATCCTAATGTCATTTTGTCAGTTTCCTGAGATAAATCCACACTATTGAGATGATTAGCATATTCAGATGAGCTGATGAAGCGCTCTGAGCGTGTGTTGAGATCATCACGTGTCTCCTGCAGTCGATGTGCTCATGCCACCGATGTGATTTGTTGTTGTTGTTGTTGTTGTTGTTTTTTAAGCAAATAAAGCAATTGTGTAAATGTATGAACAAAAAAAAACCCAGCGGCAGATACTTTGTGTGTGTGTGTGTGTGTGTGTGTGTGTGTGTGTGTGTGTGTGTGTGTGTGTGTGTGTGTGTGTGTGTGTGTGTGTGTGTGTGTGTGTGTGTGTGTGTGTGTGTCTCAATACAGATGTTTGTGCGGATGCAGCTCTGCGTGAGTGTGCGGATCTTGCATCGGGTTTTGGCTGTGACTCACGCTGATTAGCCGAGACTGCTGCAGTGAGAGAGAGAGAGAGAGAGAGAGAGAGAGAGAGAGAGAGAGCGGGCAAGCGAGTTATTGCGCTACAGTCTCATCACTGAGACCCCCATCTCTCTCTCTCTCTCTCTCTGTTTCTCCAGTCTGTTTTTCTCAGCGACCACCTCACAGGTTTTCTCCTCTTGTCTCCTCCAGCTCTCCCTCCGTTTGTTCCGTCTCTGCGTTCCGAGGATGACACCTCCAATTTCGAGGAGCCCGAGAGGCCCCCCCGCCCCACGACCGCTGCCCAGCGAGATCATCCTCGCGCAGGCTTCCACGGACGAGACCTGCCCTTTGTAGGGTGGTGCTTCAGTCGGGCCCTGACCGCACTGGCCAAGTCTGAGTGAGTACACACACACACACACACACACACACACGCACATGCAGATTTTACTAGTCTAGTCACAGGTGGTCCATTGGTGCGGAGACGGCCACATCACCACGGCGACTGTCACCAGGCAACATTGTGGCTGAATGCGAGGTATTGCTTGTGTGGAGAAAGGACTTTAAGATGAATGAGAGGGAGCCGCGTGTGCGCACCGCTGTTTTTGTATTGGGAGGCTCGGATTATCTCATGCATGTGTTGCCATGTGCATGCAGGGGAATGGGAAACCCTCGTCCAGTGTGTGTGTGTGTGTGTGTGTGTGTGTGTGTGTGAGATATGATCTGTAGCACATTGAAAGCCAGTGCGTAAACATTGTGTAACGTGATCGTCTCTGTGTTTGCTGCGATGTGGTCAACCTTCAGTCTGTTGTTTTGGTCTGCGTTTGCTTCTGAGCTTGTGGTTTGGGTGTTTATTGATTAGTGAATCTCTCATAAATCTGTCAAAATCATGTCCAGGTTGTTTCATCCCTGAATCAGAATGAAAGCATGAAAACCTAATGGTTATTATCATAATGCCAAAAATGATCATTGCATTAATATTTTTTAATCTCATTTTGGCAGTTCTCATTACTGTAATGCAAAGATAATTCTTATTATTGTGATATTTCATTTTATATTTTCCCCAATTCTTATTAATATAATGTAAACATTTGTTTCATAAATATTGTAATATTTGTTTTATTTATTTAATTTCTTCCAGTTCTTATGATCATAATGCATAAAACATTACTGTAATATTTTTTTAATCAAATTTTTTAACCGAATTTTCCCAATTCTCATTACTGCAATTCAAAAATATTTCTCATTATTGTGATGATTTTATATTTCCCCCAATTCTCATTAATATAATGTAAGCATTTGTTACATAAATACGGCAATATTTGTTTTATTTTTTATTTAATTTCTTCCTGTTCTTATGATCATAATGCATAAAACTCATTACTGTAATATTTTTTAATCTCATTTTTTAATTGAATTTTCCCAATTCTCATTACTGTAATTCAAAAAATCTCATTATTGTGATATTTTATATTTCCCCCAATTCTCATTAATATAATGTAAACCTATCATATTTGTTTTTTATTTCATTTCTCCCAATTCTTATGATCATAATGTAATAAAATAATTCTCATTACTGTAATATTTTCATTTTATTGTGTAATTTCTTTTTCAATTTTAAATTCATTTTAATCGAATTTCCCCAATTCATTATTATAATGCAAAAAATAATTCTCATTACTGTGATATTTAAAAAAAAAATTCATTTTATATTTAATTTCCCACAATTCTCATTACTTATGCATAAAACTCATTACTGTAATATTTTTTTATTCATTTGTAATTTCATTTAATTTTTTATTTTCCCTCAGTTCTCATTACAATAATGCAAAATAAAATTAATTACTGTGACATTTTCATTTAATTTTTAATTTCTTTATCATTTTTAAATTAATTTTCCTCCAACTTTAGTGACCATCATGCAAAACAATTCTCATTACTGTAATTGTTTTAATATAATTTGTTTTTAAATAAATTCTCATAACTGAAAAAAATTCATTGATTAATTTCATTTCCCCCAATTGTCATTACCATTATGCAAAAAAATTCCCCAATTCTCAGTGCTATATTACATGTCTCATTATTATTCTCATTAATACATGTTTTTGTTTTTACTCCATTTTTAATGTAATTTTCATTATTCCCCCAATGTTATTTTTATTTTCCCTAAATTCTCATCACCATGCAGAAAAATGTCATTGCTGTGATGTTTTTTAATATCATTGATTTAATTTTCTTCTTTTTTCCCCGTTTTACCCCAGTTCTCATTACAATAATGCAAAAAAACAATTCAATACTATTATTGTGAATTATTTCAACATAATTGGTAGTGGTTGTTGTACAGTTTTTAATTAGTTGATTTGCCATTATTGCAACAGTTATTTTGAGTCAATGACTCTGAAGTAAAACATCTGGATGCATTACAGTAATGAGTTTTGTGTGTGACGTGCTGCTCAGTGATTCCCTGTTTCTCTGAATGCATTCAGGCGTGAGTTTATTGTTACGTGTGGCTCTGTTCCTGCGTGCCTTAAGATCATGATGTGTCGAATAAGGTGAAGGTCTCGGTCCGGAATCTGATCCGAGATGAGCCATAAATAACACATTTTTTTCCCAGGAGCTGAAGGGAAAGGGAAAAAGAGAGAGGGTGAGGCAAAGCTTCATAACGTTAGTCAGAATGAGAATGAACCCAGAATGCATTTCTATGGTAACCAGGATTCGTTTCCTTCCCACGCTCCCCCTCCATCTCTCTCCACCCATTCATATTCTTATTCTCTCTGTAATCCTGAAATGCGTATTTGTCCAGCCATGTGTCATGTTGTTGCCGTCTCCTTCATATAGCATTTCCAGCACCATGAAATCCGCCGAACGCAACACAAACGCTCTAGCAGAGGAGCGTGGGAATGTTAATGCAGAAGCGCAGCTGCTTATTGGTGGACGGTATCCTCTGGAGATGCGCTGCAATATGAGAGCGCTGGATCTGTCTTGAAAAACAGAACATCTGTAATGAGCGATCCGGTCGTAAACCACCCTCACTGCGCTTCACTGATGCACGCTTCAGAAATGCATGCATTATGTCTGCAGTAGGTGTGTTGTGTTGTGTTGAGCGCTTGTCGTGACATTATTCATGTAATGCACATCTCTTTCTTAAACACAGTCACAGCCATGCATTCTATTTGCGCTGCACATCTTACGAGTGCATTTATCAGCCAGTGCAATAAAAAACATGCATTTATCAACCAGTGCAATAGGAAAAACATGCATTTATCAGGAAGTGGATTAGAAAAGCATGCATTCATAAAGCAGTGCAATAAAAAAACATGCATTTATCAGCCAGTGTGATAGAAAAACATGCATTTGTCAGCCAGTGTGATAGAAAAACATGCATTTATCAACCAGTGCAATAGGAAAAACATGCATTTATCAGCCAGTGTGATAGAAAAACATGCATTTATCAGCCAGTGTGATAGAAAAACATGCATTTATCAACCAGTGCAATAGGAAAAACATGCATTTATCAGCCAGTGTGATAGAAAAACATGCATTTATCAGCCAGTGTGATAGAAAAACATGCATTTATCAGGAAGTGGGTTAGAAAAACATGCATTGATAAAGCAGTGCAATAGAAAAACATGCATTTATCAACCAGTGCAATAGAAAAACATGTATTTATCAGGAAGTGGATTAGAAAAAAATGCATTTATCAGCCAGTGTGATAGAAAAACATGCATTTATCAGCCAGTGTGATAGAAAAACATGCATTTATCAGCCAGTGTGATAGAAAAACATGCATTTATCAACCAGTGCAATAGGAAAAACATGCATTTATCAGCCAGTGTGATAGAAAAACATGCATTTATCAGCCAGTGTGATAGAAAAACATGTATTTATCAGGAAGTGGATTAGAAAAAAATGCATTGATAAAGCAGTGCAATAGAAAAACATGCATTTATCAACCAGTGCAATAGAAAAACATGCATTTATCGGGAAGTGGGTTAGAAAAACATGCATTGATAAAGCAGTGCAATAGAAAAACATGCATTTATCAGCCAGTGTGATAGAAAAACATGCATTTATCAGGAAGTGGGTTAGAAAAACATGCATTTATCAACCAGTGCAATAGAAAAACATGTATTTCTCAACCAGTGCAATAGAAAAACATGCATTTATCAACCAGTGCAATAAGAAAAACATGCATTTATCAGGAAGTGGATTAGAAAAACATGCATTTATCAGGAAGTGCATTAGAAAAACATGCATTTATCAGGAAGTGGATTAGAAAAACATGCATTTATCAGGAAGTGCATTAGAAAAACATGCATTTATCAGAAAATGCATTAGAAAAACATGCATTGCAAAAAAAGCAGTGCAAAAAACATGGATTTATCAACCACTGCAATAGAATACCTTGCATTCATAAAGCAGTGCAATAAAAAAAACATGCATTTGTCAGGAATTGCATTAGAAAAACATGCATTCGTAAGGCAGTGCAATAGAAAAACATGCATTTATCAGGAAGTGCATTAGAAAAACATGCATTTATCAGAAAGTGCATTAGAAAAATATGCATTTATCACAAAGTGCATTTGAAAAACATGCATTCATAAAGCAGTGCAATAAAAACATCCATTTATCAGGAAGTGCATTAGAAAAACATGCATTTATCACGAAGTGCATTTGAAAAACATGCATTCATAAAGCAGTGCAATAAAAAACATGCATTTATCAGGAAGTGCAATAGAAAAATGTGTTCATAAAGCAGTGTAATAGAAAAACATGCATTTATCAGGAAGTGCATTAGATAAACATGCATTCATAAAGCAGTGCAATAAAAAACATGCATTTATCAGGAAGTGCAATAGAAATACATGTTCATATAGCAGTGCAATAGAAAAACATGCATTTATCAGCCAATACAATAAAAAAACATGCATTCATCAGGTAGTGCAAAAGAAAAACATGTTAATGCAAGCAGCGTATCTCAAGTATCTTATTGTAGGATTGTTGATTTACAGTCCAGTTGTGTTTGATCAGGTTGCATTTTTACCTTTACATGTCACCTTTGTGTTTGCTCAGGCCTGTCATTCAATTCAATTCATGACAAAGATGCTGCATCATGCGCTTTCCTTATTAACAGATTGACTAGGACAAGATCTGTCACAGTAATTGGGTAAAAATGTCTAGTGAAATGTGCATTGGAAATCTGGAAATATCAGAGGTTTTAAAGGTGAAGCATGTCATTTTTGTCACTGACATCACCAAACAGCACTGCATAAATAATGACTGTTTTCAAACAGGTTTCCTGATTTATCCCGGTGTCAACAATCAAATAGTCCTGCCCCAAAACTTACACTATTGGTTGAATTCCTGAGCTTTCTGTAGTGAATATCAAAAGGTCAGCTACACTGTAAAACATTTATTTTGTAGACAAAGCGAAGATTATCTGCATAAATTTTGCAAGAGTATATTAAATACTTGTGTGTGAGTGCTTGTGTAGAGTAAAACTTCAAGTCTCATTAACAAACTCATTGTCATGTTTTTAAAATTTTATTAGCCCTAGATTTTATTATAATGGGTGGGGGGGGGGGGACTAAATTACTGTAATGTTTTTATTTTTTATCCTCTTTCTTTCCCCTCAATTTCCACTATCATAATGCAAAAAAGCTCATTATGGTCATGTTTTTCTTATTTAAATTGGTTCCAGTTCTCAATATCGTAATGCAAAAATTCTTATGTTTTTATTTTATTTTTTAATTTTAATTTTCATATCTTCCCCCAAATGTCCTTTACCGTAATGCTAAATATAATGTAAAATATTTTATATAAAATTATATTTTTCTTTCAAAAATAAACAAGAAATTATGACAGTGTTTTAGTGGTATTTAAAAAAAAAAATTAACGTCGTAATATTTTGAGAAATTACAAGAAAAAAGTTGATGAGAATTCGAGAATAAAGTCTAAATGGTTTGAGAATAAAGTCGAGATACTTTGGGAATAAAGTCGGAATATTTCGGGAATAAAGTCGAGATACTATGAGGAAAAAAAGTAGAAATACTTTGGGAATAAAGTCGGAATACTTTGGGAATAAAGTCGAAATACTTTGGGAATAAAGTCGAAATACTTTGGGAATAAAGTCGAAATACTTTGGGGAAAAAAGTAGAAATACTTTGGGAATAAAGTCAAAAATTCTTATGTTTTTATTTTATTTTTTAATATTAATTTCCATATCTTCCCCCAAATGTCCTTTACCGTAATGCTAAAATAAAATTAAACAAGTACAACAAGGTAGTGATTGCTGTAGTGTTTTATTTTGCAGATTTTAATAAAAATTGCAGTAATGAGCATGACTCAAAAGAACATCTAGATGCATTATAGTAATAAGTGTGCATGTAACTCTTTAGGATGTATTTTAGAGCCATTTACACACTAGTGAATAGCGTTATTCAGATATTGAATATGATGTGCACAGCGCTAGCAATGCCAAGGTCATTGGTTAATTTCCCAGGGAAATGCATGAACCGATCAAATGTAAACCTTGAATGCAATATGAGTCACTCTGGATAAAAGCATCTGCTTAATGCATGAATGCAAATACATTAATCCCATCGATTTGTAACTGAAATACAAATGTAAGCCATCTATATCTCTACAAATGTCAGCGTTGACAGCAAATCAGCCAACATTTGTTATCTGAGAACTAATTGAATCCCAAAACAAAGCGAAGCGCTCTGCTGTTTTCATAATGTTTTAAACAGCAGCGATCGCTGCATGCTCTTTAATCGCATTTAACATTTTACCCTATTGTGTAGTAAATACACATTAATGATATGATGTATGTCACGCTGAAGTATCTCTAGAGAGACGGCTTGTTTTCGGTTGAGTCAGTGCTCTAATTGGAGCGTTTCCTGTCTGCTGCAGGTTCATACTGTAATGATCGTCCGAGAGTAGGTGGTTTTCTCTTCTCTCTGTGACTCACGCTTCGTCTGGCTGACAGGATGTACAGGTGCATTGCTGCTTGGATAATTAAAAGGCCAACTGGTTTATCAGTAAATGAAAAGTTTGTCGAATAATGAGACTTGTGTCGACATCTCTCTGTTCACGCAGTATTTTTCTATGCAGAATCCAGCTTCTAAAACATGTTTTCTTTGAGTAAATGAGGACAGAATTGTAATCGTTGGCAGGGTGGAGTGTTAGAGCACTTTATCTGGCGTCTGGATTTCAGAGCTGTGATTTCACGCCGCAAGCGATGGTATCGGTTTTGGTTCCAGCAGAAATTTTCACGGCTTCACCCCAACAACCCTCTGATTATCTGAAGTATTTTTATACGGTGCTTTATGATTCTGACCATATCTGATCTGGAAATAGTGATAGGATGGTTTTCTTCTATTCTTCTGTTAATATGTGGATGGCTGCTGACATGTTAGGCAAGTTTTATCGCATCGATTTAAAGTGGGTGACTCACTTTAGCCACCCCAACACACTGAGTAGATTTAATTCTTTGCATGCTGATTTAAAAACATACTAGTGTTAGCAACTGAATCTGCTTTTATGTATTATTGCAGTTATTATAAATAGGATCAAGCATATCCATATTAAATTTGAGCTTAGCAAATGTGAATTTTCTGCCATCTATTCACGTTTTTGCATGAGTTGATTTTAAATATGCATGACACATTCAAAAATTGTTTAGATTAAGCACTTCGAAGCATTGCGTTTAGGCTTTCAAATAAGATTCTTATGAATAGCAAATGTGTGCAAGTTTGTATTTGTACAGACGCCAATGGCTTGCGTGAATTAGTAATAGTTTGATATTAATGCTATAATTGAATTCCACCTGAAACCTCTATTGATGTTTGCTAATGTTAAATATTTAATGTATATAATATATATAATGTAAAATATTTTATATAAAATTATATTTTTCTTTCAAAAATAAACAAGAAATTATGACAGTGTTTTAGTGGTACTTAAAAAAAAAAAAAGATTAACGTCATAATATTTTGAGAATAAAGTCGAAATTACAAGAAAAAAGTTGATGAGAATACGAGAATAAAGTCGAAATGGTTTGAGAATAAAGTCGAGATACTTTGGGAATAAAGTCGAAATCCTTTGGGAATAAAGTCGAAATCTTTTGGGAATAAAGTCGGAATACTTTGGGAATAAAGTCGGAATACTTTGGGAATAAAGTCGAAATACTTTGGGAATAAAGTCGGAATATTTCGGGAATAAAGTCAAAAATAATTTGGGAATAAAGTTGAGATATTATGAGAAAGAAGTAGAAATACTTTGGGAATAATGACGAAATACTATGAGAATGAAGTCGAAAGACTTTGGAAATAAAGTTGAAATACTATGAGAAAAAAGTAGAAATACTTTGGGAATAAAGTCGAAATTCTTTTGGGAAAAAAGTCAAAATATTTTTGGGAAAAAATATGAATACTTTGGGAATGAAGTCGAGATACTATGAGAATAAAGTCGAAATACTTTGAGAAAGTCGGAATGCTATGGGGAAAAAGTTTTATAGAGAATTACAAACAATGTGTTTTAAAATAATGTTTTTTTTTCACACTCTTTAATGTGGCGTGACAGATCGCTGTATTCATGTGAATCAATTGTGTTTTCACTTACAACGAGACATTTGTTTCATTAAATTATAGCCTACTGCTTTCTTTGTGAAAATTCCACCACCTACTCAGCAAAAACCTTGGTGGCATCCAACCTTTCATTCCTTACGTGTTTAATTAAAAACAACAAAAAAACGTATTCAACTTTGAAGTAGGCTCGTTATATATGACAGGGGTTATATTATTGTCTTTTCTGAGGTTTATAACATGAAGTGACTATTCACAAGCTGTTTTATTCACGGTATAATGCAGTAAATGATTGCACATAATATTTAACGTCTTCCATTCATTGTTTAGTGCGCCAGACACCCAATGATTCTGTGCTTCGTTGCTTTTAATATAAAACAGCTCAGCTTTCAAATTCAGTTTTATCACGAAATGCAAATTATGAATGTGTTTTTCCTCTTAATTTCAAGTTTATAGCAAGATATATAAGTAAAGGAACATCAGAAGGCATGAAAAAAAAAAAAATTATAGCCTAATTTAATGAAACTAATGTCTTCTTATAACAGGAAAGATGATCGACTCACATGCCACTTAAACTGAAGCGAATACAGTGATCTGTCACACCACATTAAAGAGTGTGAAAAACACATTATTGTAGGATATGTTGTTTTTGTTTCACTACAAAACTGACAGATTTTAAAAGCTGAGACTTTGGAATATCTCCCAGTGCTCTCAATCTGGGCCATTTGTGTGCAAAATAGGCAAGAATATACTCTCAAAATATTATAGCTTTAGTTTCATAATTGCTGCAAATATATTGTCGAAACATTTTGACTTTATTCTCTAAACATTTCAAATTATTTTTTTGTAATTTTGACTGTATTCTCAAAATATTTTTTACTTTATTTTCATAATATTTTGACTTTTTTTTCCATAATATTTTGACTTTATTCTCATAATATTTTGACTTCTCAAAGTATTTCCATTTTATTCTCATAGTATTTGGACTTTACTCAAAATATTTTGACTTTATTCTCATAATATTTTGACTTCTCAAAGTATTTCCACTTTATTCTCATAGTATTTGGACTTTACTCGAAATATTTTGATTTTATTCTCGAAATATTTAAACTTTATTCTCCTAATATTTTGAATTTACTCTCTAAATATTCTGACTTTACTCTCAAAATATTTCAGCTTTATTTTGAAATATTTCGATTTTATTTTCATAATATTTAGACCTTACACTGGAAATATTTTGAATTTACTCTTGAAATATTTTGACTTTTTTTCTCAAAATATTTTGACTTTATTTTCATAATATTTCGACTTTACTCTCTAAATATTCTGACTTAAGATATTTCAACTTTATTCTTGAAATATTTCAACTTTATTCTCCTAATATTTCAATTTTATTCTCCTAATATTTAGACCTTAAGCTCAAAATATTTTGACTTTACTCTCGAAATATTTTCCGACTTTATTCTCCTAATATTTAGACTTTACTCTCATAATATTTAATCTTTATTCAAGAAATATTCCAACTTTATTCTCAAAATATTTTGACTTTACTCTCGTAGTATTTTTGTTTTATTCCCGTAATATTTAGACTTTATTCTCAATTTCGACTAGGATATGACACTATTTGGTTGAGATACAACTAAAATCATGTTTAAACTTGTTCAAATGAAATTTTTAGCCATGCACATTACTTATAAAAAATTAGTTTTTATATATTTACAGTAGTAAATTTACAGAATGGAATTATATTTTAATGATTTTGTCAGAAAAAAAAAAATATATATATATATATTTTTTTGCCCCATAAAACGTATTTTTGGCTATTTCTACAAATATACCCATGCTGCTGGGTTTTGTGCTCCAGGGTCAAATATTGGAAAAAACAAAAGTTTGCTCTGATAGAAAAAGCATCTGCTATGATCATAAATACAAACATTTCTTCACTTGTTTCTCCTGTCATGATTTTCTTAGTATGTGTGAAGACTAGCGATTTGGACTGAAGTTCATCAGCTGATTCTGTGCGCATGAAATCTGTAACAGAGATTGCCTGCCACACTTGTTTGCCTGACCTTTCTCGATGGCGATCGATGTAGCGCAGCATGTGAGAGCGCAGCAGGTTGACAGTGTCGCCGCAGGAACATCGGGAGAACATTTACCGAACATAGGCTATGAGTCAGCCTCGTCTTTGTCCGTCAGCCGCGCTAAGAATAGCCGATGTAGGAATGCATCAGCGCTCCAGCAGATCAATAGCTACTGTATTCACAGAATGCGTAAGTGTGTTTACATCCGCCGCAGATGCCGAGGGTTAGTCAATGCGACTGCCGCCCACTTCAGGCAAAAAGAGCAAGATGCTCTGACGCGCTCGTGCCAGTTTGCACACGATGACGTGCTCGGATGATCGGTAGCTCGATATTAATGCTGTAATAATTGCATTCCACCTGAAACCTTTATTGGCGCCGGCTAATGTGAAATGTAACTCTCAAAGTTCAGCGGAAGATTTTCCCATTGCTGTTTATTTTTCCCATTCATCTCTGAGAATCTCTTAGAGCACATTCTCAAAGGGCTCAGTTTGAAATGCATAGCTTATAATTACAGTTTGAGCCCAAACACACGCTCCCCATAATCGAGCCGGTTGTGGGCCGTTCTGATCAGACCCCTGGGACGCGTCGGTTTCTCCAAAGGGAAGTCTGTAAGCGCTGGGTAATGGACTGCTTTACAGCAAACAGGCAGAACCTCTAATCTGGTTAGACCCCACTGGTATGATGCCGTGGAAAGAATATTTAGAGCTGGGCGTGTTTGTGTGCATTTAGACGCTCTCGAGGGGGTCCGGATGTGTCTGCTTTACCATTTCACAGTTCCTTCAGTTGCGTTTTGATAGGAGGACACGTGCCTTCATGCTCCTGTAATCATAATTACGCCTTTACGATTTGGAAATGCAGACAGAATTATTGCACAGATGCAAAAATTCACTGTATAATGTGGATGGTCACAGAATCTTGGATGAATAACTCAAAAGTAGGTTTGTAGAGTTAATCAAATTGTGTTATCTGTCAGTTTTTAAGCTATTTATGTATAAACCTGCGTGTTGTATGTACTTCTGTAAGTAATAACAGTAAAAGTAGTTATGCCGTTTAATAAAACATTATTTTTTTTAAAGGAATATCACAATTTTTGGCTGTTTCGAAACTAATTTTGTTTTAGTTATAGTTATTTTAGTACTACAGGGTAAACTAAATTAAAATGAGAATTTTTGTTTTGGTAATTAGCTGAAATGAAAGTTTTTTTTTTTACCTTTTATTTTATTTCAGTTATTGTTTATTTTGTTTCAAATAGTGGAAATGGTATTTTATGGTTTTAATTTTCTTTCAGAATTAATTTTAGGTAACTAATATCCCTGCTGCCAACTACTAGAACTAATTACTCCTCACTTACCAGACTGTCCAGCAGTCTTATAATAATAATAATAATAATAATGCATTTTATTCATCACATGCTTTTCTTAACCCAATTGCTAAGTCTTGGATTCAGATGTATTTTTCACATTTCAATACTCTTTAATAGAGAACCATGAACCAAACCAACTGACTCTGTGGTGAATCACAACCTTTTGATGGAAATAATTCTTTGAACATCTGAAAATAAGACGAAGACTGTCTGCTAAACACGGTTAATGATCTACAGCTCTCATTCAAGGTAAATGAAGCTGAACTTCCATTAGAAATGCATCTAACTAGATTAAACGAGTAGTTTGCGAATGTAGGCAGACTGACTGGATTACATCAGACGCAGTGCTTCATGGGAGTGGGTGGTCACCACCGAGCCTTCTTTCTGTTTCCATGGCAACAGTCACTTCTCCGATTATTGGATGTCTCTTTAGGATTATGGGTTGTTTAGTGTATTCACCAGCAATTTGGCTTTCAAACATGATTGATGGTCATAAAATGTGTTTCTACAGAAGCTGAGCATCCTCAGAATCTGGAATCATGAAAGGTTTATACACTACAGCTCTCTCTACAGAGGAAATGAATGTGTTTGTTGTTGTTGTTTTTGGCTTCTGGTGCCCTAGTGTCGTGTTCTGCACAGATGTGAGACAATTCACAAATAATGCTATCTAAAATGTCAGTAGTTTGTACTAAGACTTGTGAAACCAGACTCTGCTTTTGCATGTATGCATTTGGCAGACGCTTTTATCCAAAGTGACTTTAGATAAAATTTATAGGAGTTCATGCATTTCCAAGGAATTGAAACCCATGATGTATGCTGTTTAAAAATACATTACAAAGCATTAAATTAGTTTTTACCCTGTATTATGTTGTTTTCTGTAGGTAAAACTGAAGTTATTGTATTGTTTTTCTGTTTACTGCTACTTTATAAGTTACTTTGAAACAATCTGCACATAAAATAAAAATAAAAATAAAAAAGGAAAGTAAATCCAATATTGACTTAAATTATCATACTATACTAGGGATGCGCCAAAGGCCAATTACCATGTTTTTTCCCCCATGTATTTCTATTTTGTCAAATTTTTTCTCTATTGCATAAATTAAATATCCAAAATGTGCTTTTTTACTTGCTTGTCTTGCTTTTCACAACAAAAAAAAAAAAAAAAAATTACAAAATAACGATTTAAAAATATTTACTTAACACTGAACTTTTGTAAAATTCTAGTAGACATAGTCTACCAACAAAGCACAATTTAACTTAAAATAAATAAGTTAGTAAAATAATATTCTTTGGCCATTTTTAAGACCCCCTTCTTGAATCAGGCATGTGTTTTAAAATGAACAAATAAATGCAGCCTTGCTGAGCAAAGGAGAATGTTAGAATAAATGTATTAATAGAGCTGTTGAAATGATTGTTAGCATTATTTTTGACAACAACAGTAAAAAATGACAATACTAACATTTATGAATGTTGACTTTTTTTTATTTTGGCGGAAACCCACAAGAAGACCTAAGTCCTACTTTTTGCTGACAGCAGCAGATTTCTGAATGATTGTCATCTTTGGGCTTTGAACCCTGGCTAAGGAGCTGCTGCAGCGCTGTCAGAATAAATACAATTGGTGCGTGAATTAGACAACATAATGTTCTGTAGTTTATTTACTGATGGATGATTTCAGTCATCATACAGTAACCTTTCTCTTCTCATGAAGACATACGATGTGACACTAAACAGTCTCTCGCTGTCGCTGCTTGGTATGATTTTTGTGTTTTTCTCAGACAGTTTTAAATGCTTCCACACTGACCACATGTTTGCTGCATTAGTGCACGCCTCTATTTGATCACGTCACATCATTGTTCATTATCATTTATTCTGCCTTTTCTCTTATTTGGACGAACACCGAAAGAGCTCTTTTTTTTTTTTTTGTTGCTCTTTTTGGCCGAATAATTTCGGTTGCCGAACATTTGGTGCATCCCTATACTATTATATACTATGATGTGTTATTCTGTACTGTTCAGAGCTCAGTTCTATAGTATATTTGCTCATCAGAGCTATTTGGAGCTGACAGCATCGATAAATGCCCATCTTTCTTCATTCTCTACGATGCAGGAAGAGCTGAAGTTGGGAATTTATCCAGCTCAGGAAATGGACAATGAAACATTGTGAGGGACACACCATATCAGCCCTTCAAAGAACTAGAAAAGCATGGCCAAAATTCTCTTGTCTCTATTTTCAGACGTCTCCTTTAGCAGGAAACAATAAGCGGACTGAACAGTTTGTGCACATAAAATACTGTTGACGGTTTCTCTGGGATTTAAGCTCAGTTTAAAGGTCTTTAGGACTCGGCGGACGAGCTGTCAGAACGACGGTCAAAGCAAATATTCACGAGTCGCTGCGATTGGTTCATCTTCCCCTCCGCTGCAGTATTTTTGTCAGTTTCATTCTCTCTCTGTCTCCGTTAGTAATGTCTGTTGTGATTGTGCTGCGGCTGGGATTTCACTCTTTATTTTTGGAACACGTTTATCCGTCAGACAACATTTCGTCAGTCCTGAATCACTGACATATGATGCATGTGGGAGCTTGTGTTGTTTCCTGTCTTTGTTGGTTTGTTCTGAGGTTCATGTGTCTTTTTATACTGTCGTAGGCGGTCGGTTCTCTATATTCAGGAGGTTTTTTGTGTCTGTGAGAAGTTTTCAGCTGAAGTGCATTATTACTTTGCTTCCTGAAGAGCATCTGTGATGCTTCCCAAAAATTGCTCATCAGATTTTGACCCAAGCAGGAGAGTGAGTGTGGGAGGAGTCTATTGGTTTGACTGACCAATGGCAGGCATAGGGCGGAGTCAAAGGGGTGGGAGGAGTATTTGGGAAACCTGTGTGAAAACATTCATTATAGTTTTATTTTAAGTTGCTTAATAGAGTAATACTTGAATTTAGGGCTGGGCGATATGGCTGAAAACTATATCACGATATCAGTGTTTCATATCGGTCGATATCGATAATTATTGATATTTTTATGACCCATTTAAAATAAGGACCAGGAGAAAAATATATTACACTCAAGCATTTTTATTTTAAACTTAACCTGCCTCTGATCATAATCCCCTCAGTTATTAAGACAGAAATGTCAACAACCATGGAAAACTCAAATAATTAAAATGTAAACATAAGTCTAAAGTCACAATATACACTTAATTATCTCTTAATCCTCAATTCAAACCCCATTCATTGTCGATGAAGTGAATGGTCAAGCTAATGTATGGCCCAGAAGTATGGCTTGACCACAGGTCAGAGGTTGTTGCAAAGTACTTGGCTGATCATATTTATTTCTGCACAGATTGCTGGTTGCCAGTAGCCAACATTACTTCTTTCCCGGTACTTTAGCCTATACTTTGTGTAATAACAAAAATATTTATTTAAGTGAAAAAATAAGTCCAAAACTTTCAACATTTTGAACAATAGGGCCTTACAATCTTTTTTTTTTTTTTTTCAGAAATTCTTGTTTTAATTTTTCTGATAATCAAATGAAAGCAAAATCACAGATTTATTTTTAAAAATAAAAATAAACAGAGCTTTACTGTTAAAATTAATACATAGAAAAATTATATTCAGTTAAAAAAAGGTTTAAAAATAATAGTATTTTTTCAACAATTAAGTGGTGACTCTTTATTTTATTTTTTATCATACATATTGTTTTATGTAAATTATTTAAATGTGAACATATAAACACCTACATTATACTGTACAGTAATACAAGACTAATATGGTTCTGTCACATTTTAAACCGTACTTTTATTTTGACAGGTTTCCTTGAAGTTTCAGTGTGTAATACAGTATGAATGATGCTAGTTTCACTAATGAAACGGTAAAATTGATAAAAAGTGACACTCACAGCAGCTTTGGAGATTTTTGTCTGTTCATGTGAGATGCAAAGGCCAAAAATTAGCGGGAGCGTCACGTGTGCTTCAGTATGCGTGTAAGTTAGTGAAAATAAAACGCGTCTCCTCCATTCATACACATAGAGCATAGAGATATAGAGGCAAACGGGAACATGCAGGATTCATATTGAAACGGTCTTTTTGCATTTCTGTTTTCACAGACACTAGTCCATATCGCGATCTGAATTAATTAACAGACCAACTTTTGATTTATTGGTCCAAAAATCGACGAATTCCGCGGCATTCCGCCCTATAGTAAAGTGCGTTTTTATGAATGGAGTCCGCGATCCCGTCTGTGAGGAGACATTGTAAACGCGCGATCATGTAGAGACAGAAATCAAATGCCGTCGTGTAAATAAGATAAATAACATAAGGCTATTTAGTTTGTTTAATACAACAACATGAACCTGTTCTGTAGGAAAGATAACCTTAACTTCTATTGTGATCTGGCGCTATGAACAGTACGTTAAAGGGGGGCTGGGCGGGCCAACGAAGAATACAAAATATCGAACCTTTTATCGAACACATTTTATATTGATATCGATCTCTTGTCTATCGCGATATATATCGTTATCGTTTTATCGCCCAGCCCTACTTGAATTTGACTTTGAAATTTAAGGCCTGGAAAACCTTTGAAAATGGCAATATTCCTGAAGAGGTACTTGAAAAGTGCCTAAATTATTGAAAGACAATGTATCTATGAAATAAGTCTTCAGTTTTGTCAATAAGCACATATCTTTTCAAGCAAAATTCACGCCATTCTATATATATATATATATATATATATATATATATATATATAGTATTATTGCATAATTTATATAAATCTATTTCACTTAGAATTTTAGAATTTGACAAAGAAGACTAAAGTGAGAATATCAAAAAAAGTAATTTCTTGAAACTCATGGAATCTGTTTGAACCCTGTTTTGTGTTTTTTCTTCACAATCTTTCAGTCTTGGGTTTGCATATATTTTTGATCTTTTTAAGGAAATTTTTCCATTTTCGCGATTTTACAAAGCTCTATTATAATCGGTGAAGCTAACTTTTTGCACTGGTTCCAAGTGCCTTTTTTCTTAGGTGCACCAGCACAAAAGTTAGGTGAAATTGGAAAATTTCAACCACATTGCATTTAGCACCGCAGTTTTACAAGTCCACTTGTTGACGGTTGTATTAAATCAATATCACATTTACAAACTCCCTTAAAAATTATTAAAAGCTGTCACTCATCTTAGTTCGCAATCTTACAAAGCTCTATTATAATCAGCAAAGCTCTCTCCACTGCACAATCAGTCTCTTAGTTACACCCTCTCTACACTTTGTTTATGAAAGGTTTGGTGAGATATGTCTGTGATGCATTACTCAATGTTGCTCAACTTTGAAGCTTCACTCAGTGCAAGCACAAATACGCAGATCGGGTCAGTTGCACATGGTGCTCCTAAAATAATACGCACGTAGTGGTTTTCAGTCGCAAATGCGAGTGAAATCGTCACACTGTAGAGCCCTCAATGATGTCCTCAACATTTAAAGAGAAAGGAGAGGTCAACTTCCTGTTTTACGTGAGCAAATGACATCATTGAACTGATGAAAGAGCACATGTTAATTATGCTGTTACAATGAGTAATTACAGTTCAGTTCGGAAACTGCAGTAATTTGATTTGCAGAAATGTGCAGAACTCAAACAAACTCACACGTGTGTGTAAATAAAGGACAGTTGTAGTGGAGTTATTACCCTCCGGCCTGCCTTGGGGTTCTGGTGTAATCAGCACTTTGTGTGTGTGTGTGTGTGTGTGTGTGTGTGTGTGTGTGTGTGTGTGTGTGTGTGTGTGTGTGTGTGCACTTCTGCACTCAGCACTTTCGGCTGTAATGAGCCGATGTCTAATGGCGGAGACAGAGAACTCAGAGTTCAGATCTCTGAGCAAGACAGAAGCGTTATATTATGAAATGAAAGACTGCAAGTCAACGATTGTCTTGATGTGATGTGTCCATGTTAATGAACTCAAATGTAGAAAAAACTCAACTGCATGCATTTTGTTTTGACAATCTCTGTTTTCATTTCTTTGTGGTATTGTGACACTTGTGGTTCGCGTTCCTGATGAAAATGTTCCCTTACATCTAATTCGTGTCACTTTAATTAATGGACACCATTTAAAGATGATGTTGTTTGGTTATGAGTGAATGAATTCACATTTGCATGAAACTAATGGAGGGTGTAATGAATGCGAAAGGCTGAGCAGACATGCGCATGTGCTATTCACTACATTCCCAGTAAGAAGCTAAACAAAACACAGTACTTCAGGCTTTTTCGTGGAGATTTATAATTAGATGAGTGTTGTAAACATGCAAGTCTGTTATAGTTCTAATCAGGTGTTTTTTTTCTTTGTGTCGTCAGGACGGTTGGCGCAGGGCTCAACTCTCCTGCCAAGACCAACTCCATGGAAAAAAAACTGCACCTTAAAAGCAAAGAACTACAAGACACTCAAGACAAATGTCACAAGGTAAGAGCACAGAAATGCCTGATAAACATACAGTTAATGCAAGGTAAACTGCATCAACACCAACTCGTTTCTCAATGAAATTCACATGTACAATATTACATGTGCAATGGATGGTGATGGAGTGCACCAGAAACAACATTAGAAGTTTTAAGATGCATTTGTTGTTGGCTAATTGTAGGGCTGGGTGTTGGCAAATTTTACACTTTAATAAACCTATGTTCCGATTCAGTCTTGATTCAGTTTGTTATTGATTATTTTGGATATATATGGGGGGCTTATACATTTACAATAAATGTAAACTATACAGGAAACCCTATGGAAGCCTGTTTATGCCAGGATTTTTTTATCTCACAATTTAGAAATTTTTCATTGCAAATTCAGAATTGCAATTTTATCTCACAATTCAGACTTTTTGAGAAAATGCGAGTTTACATTTGCATTTATATCTTGTAGCTTTGCATTTATATTTCACAATTCTGTACTTTCATCTCGCAGTTCTGAGAAGAAAAGTCAGAATTCTGAGTTTTGCATAATTTCATATTTATTTAAGCTTTTTTTCATGTTAAATTATGGCACATTTATTTATTTGCATAAATGCATAATTCATAAAAATAAATATGCAAATAAAAAAATAAATGAAAGAATAAAAATAAAGTTAAAAAATAAATGCAGAAAATAATTAATAAAGTCAAAAAATAATAAAAATGTATTTTGTGACTTTGTTTGTATTACTTCCTGTATTTATTTCCTTCATTTTAACTGTTTTTAAAATCTTTTGTTTCATTCATTTTTAATTTAATTTTATATATATTTATCTATTTTTCATGCTTATCCTTGCCTATTTTTTTTATCTCACAATTCAGACATTTTTCATTGCAATTTTCAGAATTGCAATTTTGTCTTAGAATTCAGACTTTTCTTATCAGAATTGCAAGTTTACATCTGAATTTATATATTGCAGCTTAGCATTTATATTTCACAATTCTGTACTTTCATCTGAGAAGAAAAGTGTACCTGTAAGAAGTGAAGTGTTACTGTAATAATAATGGATAAAATTAAACGATTTGTATACAAATATTTAAAGCATTTTTATAATAATAACTTTATAACAAGCTTTTGATATAATTATATTTATGCCTCAATTTGTTGCTGGAAGAGAAACATTTAAAAAGTGGCTGTAATAAAGACATTGATGTTTGATTTTTTTAATTTTTTTTTTTTACATATAATGTAAAGTAAAAATATAATGAATATGTAACATATTGCATATATTTATCAAAATGCTCCTTTCTAGAGTTGAAGTTGTTCTAGCTGACTAGATATGAGTTTATGGACATTTAATGGCTTTCCTGAGGTAAATGACATTGTTCACAAGCTGTTTTATTGACATCTTTCTGTGGTTGAAACATTGACTGATTGTTTAAATGAGATATTATTTATAATTGTTCTGTTTCTTTCAACATCTGATGTTCATTCATGTGCATTTGGTGCTATAACTAGTAGTAAAGAGATCACTTCACATGCAACTACAGTCATCTGTCATGCCACATTTAAGAGCATCAACCACATTTATTGTTTGCATTTTGTGATAAAATTGACAAAGTTCAGAAGTAGCGTGTTTACGAATGGCTAAAAGATTGATTTAAGAATCAATATTGTTTCATTAAAATGAGAATCAATTAAAATTGATCAATTGATATGGTCAACCCAGCTCTGACAAATTGAGTAAAGAGTCTGGAAGTCTTAGTTTTATGGTTGTGTTGTTGGCGTTGTCTGAGCACTGCTGTAAAATGCATTTAGACCTGGTGCTTATGTTTGTGGCCGCTCAGATGGAGCAAGAGATCTCGCGGTTTCAGCGTAAGATGACTGACCTGGAGTCAGTCCTCCAGCAGAAGGATGTGGAGCTCAAAGCCTCCGAGACCCAGAGGAGCATCCTGGAGCAGGACCTCGCCACCTACATCACCGAATGCAGCGTGAGTAATGCTCTAATCATAATGCACTTTATTTAGAGACGAGCAATCTGTGCTTTAAATGAGTAGGCGCAAAGGCCAGTAAACTAGGGATGCATTGATTTAAAGCATTACTCCACTTCCAAAATAAAAGTTTCCTGATAATTTACTGTCCCCTGTGCCATGCAAGATGTTCATGTCTTTCTTTCTTCAGTCAAAAAAAAGGAAACATTCTAGGATTTGTCTGCACTGTACTGGACTTCAATAGTAATCAATGGATTGAAGGTTAAAAATGCAGTTTCAGTGCAGCTTCAAAGGGCTCTATACGATCCCAGCTGAGGAATAAAGGTCTTATCTAGTGAAATGATGACATGTTGGCAAAATATACCCAAAAATTTAATAATAGAAAAATAAATAATGCAATAAATGACTTGCTAAAACAAATGCATAATTTTTAATTGAATTTAGTCCTGACTTTATTTTTGTATTACTTCCAGTATTTATTTCCTTTATTTTGACTGTTTTTCTTTCTTTCTTTCATTTTTTTAAATTTAATTTCATATTTATTTAACCATTTATTTCTGTGTTTAAATGGATAATTTATTTATTTATTTACTTATTTGCATAAATGCATAATATATAAAATTAAATATGCAAATAAAAAATAAATGAAATAATACAAATAAAGTAAAATAATAAATACAGAAAACTATTAAAGTCAAAAATAATAAAAAATTATTTTTACTAAATTTAGGACTGAGCAAGTGTTTAGTCCTGACTTTATTTTTGTATTACTTCCGGTATTTATTTCCTTTATTTTAATTGTTTTTTTAAATTCATTTTTAATTGAATCTCATATTTAAGCATTTATTTCCATGTTTAAATAATGGCACTTTTTTATTTTTTTTATTTGCATGAATGCATAATTCATAAAATTAAATATGCAAATAATAAAATAAATGAAATGATACAAATAAAGTTAAAAATAAATACAGAAAATAATTAATAAAGGCAAAAATAATAAAAATGTATTTTTTACTAAATTTAGGATTAAACACTTTGCAAGTGTTTAGTCCTGACTTTATTTTTGTATTACTTCCTTTATTTTTAACTTTTTTTTATCCTTTCTTAATTTATTTAATTTTTAATTTCATATTTAAGCATTTATTTCCATGCATAAATCCATAATTCATAAAAATAGATGTGCAAATAAAATAAATGAACACTTTGGAAGTGTTTAGTCCTGACTTAATTTTTTATATTACTTCCTATTTTAATTTCTTTTATTTTACCAGTTTTTTTATTTTATTTTATTCTTTTTTTATTCATTTTTAATTAATTAATTATTTATTTATTTAAGCATTTATTTTCATGTTTAAATAAGGGCACATTTATTTATTTATTTGCATAAATGCATAATTCATAAAAGAAATAATTCAAATATTAGTTATCACTCGTCTAACTGCTAGTTGTTTAGGTTATGGACTCGTGAGAGTGTACTTTCTCTCTGACAGCAAGACTTTATCAGTACACATTCTCTGATGGCCATTATCTACTGTTTTATATCTAAAACAGCAAAACTGACTGGATTTCATATCTGTGCTCTTGATGCTCTGTCTTTAATGCAAATACACCTGCTGATAAAAGCACTCTTGGCACGCTGTTCAATTTTTGTTCTGACCTTGTGTTTCGAACCGCCACTGCATCTCAACATAACAGACGTGTGTGTGTGTGTGTGTGTGTGTGTGTGTGTGTGTGTGTGTGTGTGTGTGTGTGTGTGTGTGTGTGTGTGTGTGTGTGTGTGTGTGTGTGTGTGTGTGTGTGTGTGTGTGTGTGTGTGTGTGTATAGAGTCTGAAGCGCAGTCTGGAACAGGCTCGTGTTGAAGTGTCACAGGAAGATGATAAAGCTCTCCAGCTCCTCCATGACATCCGAGAACAGAGCAACAAACTCCAGGAGATCAAGGAGCAGGTAAACCAATGCATTTCACCACACCATTACAGTGAGATACTTCACTTTAGTACAGAAAACGCTAACATTATTTACTATTTAATATTTGCTTATTGGCTGTTTATTAGTACTTATATAGCACATATTGTATGATTATTAATGCATCCAGATTTAAATCTTTTAAAGCAGTAGAGAAGCTAAAATAATGACTTTTAGTGCCATATTAAAAAAAACATTAGGAGATTAAAATAGAGATTAGAATAAAGTAGAAATGTTTCGAGAATAAAGTGGAAATGCTACGAGAATTAAGTTGAAATACTATGAGAATAATTTTCACAAAGAAAACGGACTTCTTTCGACTTCATTCTCATAATATTCAGATTTCAATCTCGAAACATTTCCACTCAAAACATTTTGATTTTATTCTCGTATTTCGACTTTATTCACAAAACATTTCAAATTTATTCTCGTAATTTTGGCTTTATTTTCAAAATATTTTGACTTTATTCTCGTAATTTTGACTATTCTCGAAATATTTCAACTTTATTCTCATAATTTTGCCTTTATTTTTGTAATTTAAATGTTTTTCGTAATATTTCAACTTTATTCTCGTAATTTTGATTTTATCTTCTAAATATTTCGACTTTATTCTCGAAACATTTGACTTTATTTTTGAAACATTTGACTTGTAATTTAAATTTTATTTCTGAAATATTTCAACTTTATTCTCGTAATTTTGACTATTTTCAAAATATTTTGACTTTATTTTTTTAAACATTTTGACTTTTTTTCTTGTAATTAGATTTTATTTTCAAAATATTTCGACTTTATTCTCGAAACATTTGACTTTATTCTCGGAATTTAGGTTTTATTTTCAAAATATTTCAACTTTATTCGCAAAATATTTTGACTTTATTCTCAGAATTGTTACTATTTCTGAAATATTTCGACTTTATTCTCGTAATTTTGACTATTTTCCAAATATTTTGACTTTATTTTTCTAAACATTTTGACTTTTCTCGTAATTTTGAGTATTTCCGAAATATTTCGACTTTATTTTTTGAAACATTTAGACTTTTTTTCTTTTAATTTAGGTTTTATTTTCAAAATATTTCAACTTTATTCGCAAAATATTTTGACTTTATTCTCAGAATTGTTACTATTTCTGAAATATTTCGACTTTATTCTCGTAATTTTGACTATTTTCCAAATATTTTGACTTTATTTTTTTTAAACATTTTGACTTTTTTTCTTGTAATTAGATTTTATTTTCAAAATATTTCGACTTTATTCTCGAAACATTTGACTTTATTCTCGGAATTTAGGTTTTATTTTCAAAATATTTCAACTTTATTCGCGAAAAATTTTGACTTTATTCTCAGAATTGTTACTATTTCTGAAATATTTAGACTTTATTCTCGTAATTTTGACTCTTTTCTAAACATTTTGACTTTTCTCGTAATTGAGTATTTCCGAAATATTTCAACTTTATTTTTCGAAACGTTTAGACTTTTTTTCTTTTAATTTAGGTTTTATTTTCAAAATATTTCGACTTTATTCGCAAAACATTTTGACTTTATTCTCAGAATTGTTACTATTTCTGAAATATTTCGACTTTATTCTCAGAATTGTTACTATTTCTGAAATATTTCGACTTTATTCTCGTAATTTTGACTATTTTCCAAATATTTTGACTTTATTTTTCTAAACATTTTGACTTTTCTCGTAATTTTGAGTATTTCCGAAATATTTCGACTTTATTTTTTGAAACATTTAGACTTTTTTTCTTTTAATTTAGGTTTTATTTTCAAAATATTTCGACTTTATTCTCGAAACATTTGACTTTATTCTCAGAATTTAGGTTTTATTTTCAAAATATTTCAACTTTATTCGCGAAAAATTTTGACTTTATTCTCAGAATGGTTACTATTTCTGAAATATTTCGACTTTATTCTCGTAATTTTGACTATTTTCAAAATATTTTGACTTTTCTCGTAATTTTGAGTATTTCCGAAATATTTCAACTTTATTTTTCGAAACATTTAGACTTTTTTTCTTGTAATTTAGGTTTTATTTTCAAAATATTTCGACTTTATTCGCAAAACATTTTGACTTTATTCTCATAATTTTGACTATTTTCAAAATATTTTGACTTTATTTTTTGAAACATTTCGACTTTATTCTTGTAATTTAGATTTTATTTTGAAAATATTCCGACTTTATTCTCGAAACATTTGACTTTATTCTCGTAATTTCAACTTTATTTTTGAAATATTTCGACTTTATTCTGAAACATTTGACTTTATTCTAGTAATTTAGATTTTATTTTTAAAATATTTAAACTTTATTCTTGTAATTTGGACTGTTTTCAAAATATTTTGAATTTTCAAGCATGCAAATGTTTAAGCGGCAAATAAGCATTTTTGAGTTGTATCATGTACAGTTAGTACCAGTTAAGTGTAAAGGCTGATATTTGAGTGTAGATATTCATCAAGTAAATACTATTGAATAAGTACATGGTCGCACACATTCCTGATTACATGAAGTCCGCATCAGTCATCGGTCCGACGGCGTCCTGCAGCGCCTCCATTAGCTCGACTTTATCAGCCGTTCATTTGCAGAACTGAATCCCGTAATTGAGGCCAGGCTGAGGAGACTCGTCTAAACGCCGGCTAATCGCAAATCATCACGCATCATTAAGTTCCTCCACAAGCAAATCGTGTTGCTTTTTCCTTGGTTTCCAGGTTTATGGGTGTTCTTCCTTTGCGTGTGTAGTCATTTGTTCAGTATAATGTCCTGTCAGTGACTGTGTTACACAAACATGTGTTACAGTGTAGGATGTTGGTCTTGGAAAAAGATTTCTGACAAACAAACATAGTTTTTTAACCATTAGTCCATTAACTAGTGCTAAAATGATGGGTTAATAGGTTGATAACAAACAGGTTGTTCCAGGTCCATAAAGCTGTTGATTCAGGAACAGTCTTGAGTAGCATGGGTATATTTGCAGCAATAGCCAAAAATACATTGTATGGGTCAAAATTATCGACTTTTATGCCAAAAAACATTAAGATATTAAGTAAAGATCATGGTCAATGAAGATATTTTGTACATTTCCTACAGTAAATATATGAACACTTAATTTTTGATTAGTAATGTGCATTGCATTTGAACAACTTAAAAGGAGATTTTCTCAATTTTTTTGCACCCTCAGGTTCTAGAGTTTCAAATAGTTGTCTCTCAGACAAATATTGTCCTATTCTAACAAACCATACATCAATGGAAAGTGTATTTATTGAGCTGTCAGATGTTCTCAGACAGTAAATCACCATTGTGTATTACTTGTTTCATCACTAGTCTGGCTTTAGTTAATTATATTAGTCAGAGCTCATCTCTACAGACACGTCAGCCGAAGATCTTCGCTCAAAGCTGCTTTGATTCAGTCTTTTATGAGGAGGATGAATCTGTGACTGTCTTGTGAGACAAGAGAGCGGGAGATGCTCATTGGACGTGTCGTTTCCATGGAAACAGCCGTAATTGTTTATTATCTCTGGGTCATTGTGCAGGATTATAATGGAGGGTCATTTTAAGCGTAATACTAATATGAAGCGCTAGCATCTTATTCAGCATCTTTTTGTGTTTTTCCTGACTTAAGAGTACATGAGCTCTGCTGACTTTTTTCAGGGTTCGTACAAGGTGCTTAAAGTGCTTGAATTTGACTTTTTGAAGTTTAAGTTTACTTGAAATGAGCTTGAATTATTGAAAAGAATTATTGAAAGACAGTTCAAAAACATCATACTCTTTTCGCTTATTTCAGTTGTTGTCAGAAAATAATAAGCTAAGCAAGTATAGTAGTTTTTTTACTTTTGAGAAAAACCATTCTCATATCATATACAAGCAGAAACGAAAATGCAGCAAGCTGTCAAAATAAAAGATTGGTTTAACTTGACAGAAATATTACTTAATGTAATGATAGTGCTACTGCTACTAATAAGCATAATATTAAAACAATATTTACCAGAAAAAATATTTACCAGAATTTATTTACAAGACAAATTGTAAACACACAAGACAGTATTTCTGGGGAAAAAAAATTATAAAAAAATAAATAAATAAATAATTCTTTATAAAAATCTAAGAAAACTTTATAAATTAATTAGATTTGTTTTGGATTATTAAAATGCAATGAAACTATTAAAATTAAATGCAGAAAATTAATAGAAACAGATTCACAGAATTTGATAAATAAAATATTTTATAGTGCCTTAAAATGTAATTGTTAAACTTTCAAGAAATTGCTGTTAAATTGTGTATGTTTCATGATTTTAATTAATTAGATATGCTTTTTGATTAATATTTTTATGAAACTATTAAAACAGAGTCTAGAAAAATTCAAAATGGGATAAAATTGATTTTGAAAAAAAATTAGTGGAATTTGGGAATAAAACATTTTATAGGGCCCTATTTATTCATTTGTGTCAGTTTTTATTTTATTATATTTGTTCTTTAGTTTGTTTCTTGAATCTATGTTCTTATTAATAATAACGATAAAATAGACAAATAAAGATAAAATAACAAAAAATTACTTTATCATGGTATAAATTGTTGTTGTGAAATAAAATGACTATATCATGAAATAAAATCGGGCTTTTTCAGTTTAAAGTAACTATAACCTCCATTTGCATCATCTATTATTCATTTACTTGATACATACACATACATGTGTATGTAGAAGAGCCACTTTTTCCTGAACACAGACTATAGATGTGACAGCTAGTAAGCAATGGTTTATTAAGTCAAAATGGGTTTTATTATTAATTGGATTTAGTCTGATTGTTGATATGATGGGAAAACAGCTCAGAAGTGCAGATCGTCAGGCAAACATAACGCTGTTTGAGTTGGTTCTGTGTATTTGTGAATGAACATGAGCTCAAGGCATTATAGGGAATAATATTTCACTCACTGAACTAGAAACAAGAATTAGTGGATAATCCTGTGCTGGCAAACCTGTGTCGAGATCGTTTTTAAACACTGAGCATGCTGGGATCTGAGAACGGCTTTGTCAAGATTTACAAAGAAAACTAAGCCATCAGATTGAGAGAGATCTTTGTTTTGGGTGTTTTCTGTTTGCCATTGCTATCTATACATCTAGCCATTGTCTGAATACTAATTCTTATTAGATCTCATGCACTCATTACTACAGAATTGTATTATATCATAAAATACTGTAATATGCTTTTTATTTAAATAAGCACACAGCTGTTCAGAAGTGGGATTGGTACTTCGTCTCTTCTGCTCACCAAAGCTGCATTTATTTGATCAAAACACAGTAAAATTGCTAAATATTTTTGTAATTTAAAACACCAGTTTTCTATGTGAATATTTGTAAAAAATTATAATTTATTTCTGTGATCAAAGATGAATTTTCAGCATCATTGATCCTTCAGAAATCATTCTAATATGCTGATTTGCTACTTAAGAAACATTTCTGATTATTATCAATGTTGAAAACAGTTGTGCTGCCCAATATTTTTGCGGAAAACATGATACATTTTATTTTAAGGATTCACAGATGAATAGAAAATTCAAAAGATCAGCATTTAGTTTAAATAGAAACTTCTGTATCATTATAAATGTTTTTACTTTCACTTTTGAGTAATTTAGTGCGTCCTTGATTAATAAAAATATATAGTGTATCCTGTAGCTTGCAACATTTATTAATTAACATTTAATAATTAATTTTGGACACACGACTTAATGTTTTTTTTTTTGTCAAATATTATTTAAAAAAAACAAAAAACAATATATCTTTTTTTAATTTATTTTTTTGTTTTGTTTTTATTTATTTATTTATTTTTATTTTTAAATTTTTTTTTTATTATTTTTTTTATTTTATTTTTTTTTATTATTATTTTTTTTTTCCCAATTGTGCCAATGAATGATTCTCAGTTTTTTATTTTTAAGAAAAACTGACGTTAAGAATGGAATGGAAAAAAAAAACAAATGTTTTTCTTAAAAACAAGCTGAGAATCATTCCTTGGCACAATTTGATTTAAAAATCAAATCAAATTCAATTCAATTAAAATAAAAAATATATTGTATTTTTAATAATTAATAATTGACTAAAATAAAAAAATAATAAGTCAAATGTGTCCAAACTTTTGACTAGTAGTGTATCTGTGTAGAGCTAGATCTTTTGCCCATCTGAAGAACATTAAATGTTGTTTGCTTGATAATAACTGTGATTACTAAAAGGCCTGTGTTGAATATAAGTGTTTATTAAAGTGCTGGACATTTTGTTCTCGTTTCGTTGAAGTAATTATACGTCTTACTGGTGGATGTCTCAGCAGATCTGGTCCACGGCACAGCCTTCACTGTCAGTGTCCTCCGATCAATATCAGCCGATTTAATCTCAAGATCCTCCTTTAACAATCAGTCCCTTCGCGCTGATCTCTGACACAAACACACACAAAATAAGGGCTGCGTCTTTAAAAAGCATGTTGTTTCTTTGCATCTCTGAAAGAAGTGTCTGAGATGATCACAAATGCAATAAATGCAATATATAATAGCTGATTCTAAGCCATTTAAATGCATGCATTTTAAAGTAGGATTATTTAAATATAACCAAATAGATTAATAGTAATAACAAATAGCTAATAAAGTATGCTATGACTTTTTGAGTCCAGAAATCTTACGTTTATTTTATGTATGACGCAAAATATGCGCCGCATTACTAAATTAGTTTGTTTACAATAAAACTGTAATCCAAATGCAATTCAGATACCTATACATCTTTAATTTATGCTTAAATGTTTACCTGCAGTTTCAATTTTTAAATGCTTTATGGAGTCTCTAGTCACTGCACCAGAGCAGTGTGATATTTCATGGACACATAATTCATTGAAGTCTGTCAATTAATAGTGATATTTTGCATTAAGGTTCACTTACAGCAGCATTAAATGACTTGATGGATCTTTCAGACTGTGATTGTGGCTCAGTCTCTATATCGAGCAATCCTGTAATTTGGCAACTAAAGCATCATTTGTCTCTTAAATGTTTCCTCGCTGGAGCCAAACTGAGATGCCGTCTCTGGTTGAACTGAAGTGACGTGAAGAGCTTGTGAAAGTGCGTTCAGTCGGTTTGCGTGTGTGTTTCTCTCAGACCTCTAAACTCAGCACAATTAACCCCGTGAGACCTGCTGGCTTCACAGAGAATCTCAGCCAGTAATCATTCACATTATATTTCAGTCACTCTCTGAAGCCGCTTGTTTAATTCCTTAATGCATTTTACTCGCTCAAACCCTCGTTAACCCGTCCGGCTGCTGTCAGCGGGTCATTTCACAGGAACACCACAGCTTTATCAGAGAAGAAACAAGCGGATGTCTTGGGTTGCTCGTAATTAGGGCTACCATTGTTACCTATAACTATTAAAAACTTTTTACATATTAAAAACGTTAAACATAGTGTTCATTGAAATAAAATAAATTATTTCAAGTAGAAATGTTGACTGAAATAAGTTTAAAATAATAAAATAAAATAATAAATGTAACAAATTATTTTAAAAAATCATAAATTTAGTAATAAAATTAAAAAGAACAACAAATTTAAAACTAAAAAATAGATAATTGTTGAAAAAAGTATGCTAGTATAATACTGTAAATAATACTGAAATATCACTGCTTATCACAGCATTTTGCTAATTGAAATAAAGATAAAATATATCTTTATATAGAAGAAAAAAATAGATAATGTTGACAAAATGTAAACTAAAAAAAAAGTAACTTAAAATAAAAACTACCTTTCAACAGTTTTTGAACATGAAGATTTTTAATGTATTTTAAAGAAGTCTTTTCTGCTTACTAAGCCTGCGTTTATTTGATCTAAAGTACAGTAAAATTTGGAAATATTTTTACTATTTAAAATTACTGTTTTCTATTTCAATATATTTTAAAATGTAATTAACTCCTGTGATTTCATAGCTGAATTTGTAACATTGTTATATGTTACAAGGGTTTTTTATTTCAGATAAATGCTGGTCTTTAGATTTTCTATTCATCAAAGAATCCTGAAAATAAAAAAAATTACCCAACTCAAAATATTGATAATAATAATAATAATAATATGTTTCATGAACAGCAAATCAGCATATTAGAATAATTTCTGAAGGATCATGTGACACTGAAGACTGTAATGATGCTGAAAATTTAGATATGATCATAGGAATACATTTTATTTTAAAATATATTTAAGTAAAAAACTGTTATTTTAAATAGTAAAAATATTTAAAAATTTTACTGTTTTTGCTGTGCTTTGGATTGAATAAATGCAGACTTGGTGAACAGAAGAGACTTATTTAAAAAAAAAAAAAACATGAAAATCTGTATTTATAAAACTATTGACTGGTAGTGTATAAAAAAGCTAATTAGTTATTTTAATTTAAAAAAATTATCTATAAATAATTAGGAAACAACACTTCTTACAACCTGGGTTTTTACTGTTACCTAAAACTTAAAAACATTTTGTTAATTGAAATTAAATGAAGCTGAAATTAAATCCAAATAAATATTATATATTTTAATATTTTAAACTTTAATCAGTTGCTTGCCAACATATACAGTATAAATAATAATACAATTAAATTATAATAAAAAAGTATTTTAAAAAGGCTAAAAACATTTTTTTAAATAGCTGAAAATATAAAAGCTAATTAATATTAATATTATAATTAATATTAATATAACACTGTTCATATAAAACAGTACAGTGTATCAGCACTGTACTGATTAATTATCATATTTATGTGCTGTGATATTTGTGTTCATGTGTTTCTTGGACAATGCTAAGGTTTTTATTATAATAAATGTGTGTTATTCAATTGAAATTTCCGTAAAAGTGATTGTTCTGTGAGTTACTGAGAACATAGTCTCATATAACCAGACCTTCAGACTGACGGCAGAAGGTCTGGGAACCTTGGCTGCTTTGAAAGGCCAAGGCCTGCCCAAGAGCCCATATGACTGACAGCTAAAGCAACCAATCACATTTAGTTTTGTGCAGCATCATGTTTAGAGGCTTAGAAATGTTCCCACATTAACAGACCGGTTTCCCATGAGGGATTCAACCAATCCAATGACGACTTCAAAACTCCTAAAGTGTTTCCAATTTTGTCTGAGATATGCATCAGACATTCAGCCAGCGGTCCGTAGGTGTATCGTTTGAGGCTGAGACTACTGAGAAAATGTGGTGACATGCTGGTCTATGTGTTCAGGAGTATCACGCTCAGCTGGAGGAGATGCAGGTGACCATCAGACAGCTGGAGGAGGACCTGTCTGCCGCCCGCCGCCGTAGTGACCTGTATGAAACAGAGCTGCGAGAGTCACGGCAGACCAGCGAAGAGCTCAAGAGGAAAGCAGCCGAATACCAGCAGAGGATCCAGAAGGTCAGTGCTCTGTCAGTGAGAAATAATGATGCCAAAATCTAGAACAATCACTGCCACTATAGGGGCATTTCATGTCAAATCAACCAAAATTTAAAAATGTCCCCATCTCCAATGTTTTATTTTGCTAATATTTATTCTGAGGAAAGATAGACATGTATAGTGATGAAAGCCAAAATATTAAATGCCGTGGATTAATATTTACTGAAGAATCTACTATTTTTTAGAGGGGGGTCAAAATGGCAATTTTCACCTGAGATTTAGAGTCAAGTTAGGGGGGGGTAAAATGACTTTAGAAAGATCCCAGCATCATAATGTTATTTTTACACAGAGATTGGTAGCTCTATTAGTCAAATCTGTTGACTTTAACAATCTTTGTTGCATTATGTGCCAATGGTGACCATTCAAGAATGGGGAAATGGCACTTTCAGTGCAGTTTTTGACCGAGATTTGCATGCCTGTAACTCAAGAAATATTAAAAATATCTTAATGCCATTTTAGATATTGGGTCTTAACAAACTTTCCTTTTGGCATCTTTATTTTTAAGGCCCTATGAGATTCGGTTCCAGAGATATTTCAATTTCAATATGGCTCCAGGAGCAAATTGTTAAAATGTACACATTTTCAGTCGTCAAAAACCAAATGTGTGTCACTTTAGAAAAAAAATGATATTTCTTTTAGTTTAAAGAGGAATGTCTAAATAACAAATAATATTGAAACTAGAGCTGTATCTCGTTTCCTTTTGTCAAACTGCATTGAACATACCTGTCTGGAGGCCATAAATTATTCTTTTTCCAAAGTTTGAGTGCCTATAACTCAAGAAGTATCAAATATATTGCAATATGATTTTAGATTCTAGTTGTTCATAAACTTTTCTGTCTGTATCCTAATTTTCAAGGCCGTACAAAAATTTATAGAGAAATGGGGATCTTAATGATGTCCAGATGGTTGAATATTACCCATTTCTTAAAACCAAATGTTGGTTACTTTGTATATAGCTGATACATATTGTGTTAAATAACAATGTCAGAAGATGTTCTTCAGACAAAGACCCACATTTGTTTTTTGACCGCTGAAAATATATACATTTTAACGATTTACTCCTGGAGCCATATTGAAATTCCAATATCTCTGGAACCAAATCTCATAGGGCCTTAAAAATAAAGATACCAAAAGGAAAGTTTGTTAAGACCCAATATCTAAAATGGCATTAAGATATTTTTTATATTTCTTGAGTCACAGGCATGCAAACTTTTTTCTCATTCTTGAATGGTCACCATTGGCACATAATGCAACAAAGATTGCTAAAGTCAACAGATTTGACTAATAGAGCTACCAATCTCTGTAAAAATAACATTATGATGCTGCCATCTTTCCAAAGTCATTTTTACCCCCCTGTTACTTCACTCTAAATCTCAGGTGAAAATTGATTGAAATTTGACCCCCCTCTTAAAAACAGTATATTTATCAGTAAATTTTCATCCATGACATTTAATATTTAAGCTTTCATCACTATACATGTTTATCTTTCTTCAAAATAAATATTAGCAAAATCAAAAATTTGCTCTCTATTTGTTCTCTTTCTCTCACAACATGTGTCATTATTCATATAGCTATACTCAGAAAATGCTGTTATCAAAATATGATGCATCTTTCTGGCCGATACATACAGTAGACTTCATTTGTGTGTAAGGGATTGTTCTTTATGTGTTGTGTTCAGGCAAAGGAGCAGGGCAAAGCGGAGGTGGAGGAACTGCTCTCTAAACTGGAGAAGGTAGAGATCACCATCTAACACTCAGTGACCGAAATTCATTTGAAATCTGTTTGTGTCCCTCCAAATGAATAATTGAGCAGACCGGTGGACCGCACAGTCTCAACAATTCATCCGTCATCAGATCATACGCTAGACTCAAACCATGCTAAACGCCCTCTTCTCTGGGACGGACAGGACGTCCCTGTGGGCTCTTTTATCTCTGACTGAGAGCTCAAATAGATCCCACGAGAGCCGTCACTGTAAGATCATACAGGTGCTCAATTATTATTATTATTAATAAACCAGCACAGCTCCCAGAGTGATGCAAAACTGGGAAATAGCAGGCCTGCAAAACCACACAAAGTAATCAAATCTCAAAGTCACTGAAATTTCTATAGTGAGTAAAAATCATTTTTTTCCTGTGTTGATGTGGGTGTCAATCATCCTCAATGATGCTCACTGCGCTCTTCATGCTGGGAAATATGTCTCCGGTCAAGTAGTTTTCATTTTGAGAGGACACTTCTTCATGAATAAATGTTTTTATCAAATGTGATGATAAGCTCATCTATTAAAACTAGACACTCAAGTGCCATGTTTTACTGATAGTTTGCATTTGCTATTCAAAGCCTCCACGTATTTGTAGAAATACCCTTTTAAAAAATATATACATAATGTTTTTACCAGAGTTGTAGATACAGGGTAGTTCACCTCAAAAAAAAAAAAAATAGTTGACTACATAATTTTTCAATTCATTGTCAGGGCTGTACTCTCAGATAGAATGCATTGATAAAAAATTGCAATTTATTTCATATTGTTATTTTGTGCATTAAGATTGAGCATTTGATTAAATATGTTATTACTTATAAACATTAAATGAAAAAAATCAACTAATTTCTAAGACAACATTTTTTCATTTTAATATATATATCAAGTAGTAATAAAATATTAAAATTTAAATTACAATTTCTATGTGAATATCTGTTCAAATGTAATTTATTGCATCAATCAAACTTGAATTTTGAAAAATTTTAAATGCAGTAAAAACTGTAAAATGATATTACAATTTAAAATAACTGTTTCTATGTGAATATCTGTTAAAATGTAATTTATTGCTGTGATCAAACCCAAATTTTCAAAAATTAAAAATATAGTAAAAACTAAAATATTATTACAATTTGAAAATAACATTTTCTATGTGAATATCTGTTAAAATGTAATTTATTGCTGCGATCAAACTTAAATTATCAAAAATTAAAAATTCTGTAAAAACTAAAATATTATTACACTTTAAAATGTATGTAAATATCTGTTAATGTAATTTATTGCTGTGATCCAACCTGCATTTTCAATTGGTCAAAGCGACCACATATTTATAAAAAATGCTCTTTAAAAAATTCACTTTATTTTATTTTATTATTTTACTTTATTTTATGCTTTTTCATTTCATATCAGCCTGTTCTGAATGATGCAATTAATAAATAGACAAATAACTACTGTACCGATACAGTCAGCGATAAATCATGCATCACTAGTTTAAATGCACTACACTGCCATCATTTCTACAATTTCCTGGCCGTCCAGGTGCTAAACGTCTCTTTGAAGCATTGCTTTGTCATTGGCTTCACCTGCGCTGACATTTTAATTTCCTCTAATTACACACTCGTCTGCTGTGATCGTCACGGTGTGTGAAATAAGAGTGACTTTATGAGCTTCTGTGTTCCAGACAAACGCTGAGCAGCAGCTGAAGATCCAGGAGCTGCAGGATAAACTCTCAAAGGTGCTGTGTTTAATTCAAATGATGTTTAATCAAAAGCTAACAATAGCGCTTAACCTTACATAGAGATCAAAAACACAAGCGTCTGCATGGAATTTTCATTTTTTTGCTGTTAAACTTCAGAGGATCTAAAGGTCACAGATGGACCTCTTGGTCTAAAACTAAGTGTTGCATGAGTAATGCGTATAATGCATTCATATTTTGCCCCTGTAATGAGCTTTGCACATGTTTGACCTTTGATCTTGCAGGCGGTGAAGGCGAGCACAGAGGCCACGGAGCTGCTGCAGAACATCCGTCAGGCCAAAGAGCGTCTGGAACGAGAACTGGAGCGTCTGCGCAACAAATCTGACCCCAGCGACACACTGCGCAGACGCCTGCGAGAGACTGAGGTACGACAGGACTCTTTGCACTATTTACAATGGCTGATATTCACTCATGATACAGACAGATAATGTCCAGAGCATTGTTCGCATAATTAAAAAGGACAAAAAATTTAGTTGCATAAAGAAAATGAAAACCGTTTTTAGGGAGCAAAAATATTTTTGTTTTTACTTTTATTTGCGAGGCAACATTTTTTTTAAAAGTATTATTACAAAGTTTCTATGTGAATATCTGTTCAAATATAATTTATTTTGGTGATCAAACCCAAAATTTCAAAAATCAAAAATACAGTAAAAATGTGAAAATATTATTACAATTTAAAATAACAGTTTCTATTTGAATAACTGTTAAAATGGAATTTATTGCTGCAATCAAACCCAGATTTTCAAAAATTTAAAATGCAGTAAAAAATGTAAAATATAATTAATTTAAAATAACAGTTTCTATGTGAATATCTTTTAAAATGGAATTTATTACTGCAATCAAACCTGAAATTAAAAATACAGTACATTTTTATAAATATCATTACAATTTTAAATAGCTGTTTTTTATTTGAATATCTGTTAAAATGTAATTTATTGCCATCAAACCTGACTTTTCAAAAATTATTTAAAAAATATATATATAATTAATTTAAAATAACTGTTTCTATGTGAATATCTTTTAAAATGTAATTTATTGCTGCGATCAAACCCAGATTTAAAAAAAATTCAAAATACAGTAAAAATTTTAAAATATTATTACAATTTAAAATAATTTTCTATGTGAATGTCTGTTAAAACTTTATTTGTGTGACAATTTTTAATAATTGTAATACAACTGAATATTTTACTTTTCACTTATTTTTTTTATATTTGTTATATAATTCTTATTAGAATAAGCACACACTAATGTTTAGAAGTTTGGGGTTGGTACTTTTGTATGTTTTTGAAAGAAGTCTCTTCTGCTTACCAAGTCTAAATAAATAAATTAAAAATGCTGTAAAAATTGTAAAATATCATTACGATTTTAAATAATTGTATTTTATGTGAATATCTGTTAAAATGTAATTAATTGCTGTGATCTAACCCGAATTTTCACAAATACAGTAAAAATGGTAAAATATGATTACAATTTAATGAGTTTCTATTTGCATAACTGGTAAATTGGAATTTATTGCTGTGATCAAACCAGAATTTTAAAAATTTGTAATAAATACAATATAAATGGTAAAATATTATTACAATTTAAAATAACTGTTTCTATGTGAATATCTGTTAAAATGTCATTTATTGCTGCGTTCAAACCTGAATTAAATTTTTTTAAAATGGTAATATATACAATAAAAACTGTAAAATATTATTGCAATTTAAAATAGCTGTTTCTAAATGATTATCTGTTTAACTGTAATTTATTTCTGTGTTTAAAACTGAATTTTAAAAAAAATTAAAAATACATCAAAATTTGTAAATTATTATAACAATTTTAAATAATGGTTTATTATTAGAATATCTGTTAATGTAATTTGTTGCTGTTATCAAACCTGAATTAAAAAATATCTAAAATTCTGTAAAAATTGTGAAATATTGCAATTTAAAATAACTGTTTCTATGTGAATATCTGTTAAAATGGAATTTATTACTGCGATCAAACCTGAATTTTCAAAAATTAAAAATATTATTACAATTTAAAATAACTGTTTCTATGTGAATATCTGTTAAAATGGAATTTATTACTGCGATCAAACCTGAATTTTCAAAAATTAAAAATATTATTACAATTTAAAATAACTGTTTCTATGTGAATATCTGTTAAAATGGAATTTATTACTGCGATCAAACCTAATTTTCAAAAATTAAAAATGCAGTAAAAATGGAAAAATATTCTTAGAATTTAAAACAACTGTTCCTATGTGAATATCTGTTAAAATGTAATTTATTGCTGCGTTCAAACCTAAATTTTCAAATTCAAATAAAAAATTGTAATAAATTGTTAACTCACTACTTTCTTAATATCTCTGTTATGTTCAGGAGGGCAGGAAGACGTTGGAAAACCAAGTGAAGCGTCTAGAGATGGTAGAGCGTCGAGAGAATAAACTGAAGGACGACATCCAGACCAAATCCCAACAGATCCAACAGATGGCTGAGAAGATACTGGTGAGAGAGACGGATCAGACTAGCAAAGATTAAACCACTAACACGCCTCCTTAACCAGCTGACCCCTAACCCACACACAGGGCTCTCTTCACGTCTGTCTTTGCACCATCATCCTTGTGCGTCTGTCTTCTCGGTTTCCCACAGATTAGCATATGACAGAGCAAACACACACACACTAACAGGATGTCCCATCTGCTGCCACACACACACACCTCTGCACCTCTCAGTGAGGAACGCACACACCTTCATGTCGTCCCATTGAGCAGCTCACAACTTCTCAAAGCAAGTTTACTTCTTCACCTGTTGATGGGATTTTACTGCTGGAAAGTGATTGGATCTGCTTGTTATCTGACGGTGTTTGTGTGTTTAGGAGCTTGAGGAAAACTTACGGGAGACTCAGGCTACAGCGCAGAGGATGGAAGCCCACCTGGTCCAGAAAGAGCGACTCTATGAGGACAAAATCAAGGTAGAGTTGAAGCATATATTCTTACAATAGTGTGTGTAAGTCACTAGTTTGTGAAAGACACACATGACGGATGCTTTTCGGGTGAATGAGATTTATGATTTGTATTTAAGTAGATTATTTTCAGTAAATGTA
>NC_133365.1:55174592-55255347 GCF_049309525.1 Garra rufa
ATGATTCCGGCTATTTTGCATTCATTTATAAAAACATCTTATTGATGTATCAGTCAGACGAGACTCAATTAGAGATGCAGCGCTGCTGTAAATCGCCAAATAATCGCAATAAATAATTAACCGTTTACATTTGCATATATTCATTCTTGAGCCTGTGAGGTTGATGCATCAGAAATCTGTTTAAATTTTTAGATCTTTTATAAAGTCATTAATTTGAGTCTGTGGTTTCAGGCTGATATTGTGGCAGATTCTGCTTCGATAAATAACCACACAGTCATTCATATACCTGCAGCTCTCTCTGGGATTTTTCTCTGCTGTTTTCCTTAGGTTTGAACATACGCCACTTGCTCAAGATGCAGTTTAGGCTAATTAGCTAATTGTCTAATTAGAATGATAATGGTGTAATCACAAGCTTTTATTTAGAATGTGTGATCGAGACGAGTGGCTGCTATTTAAAGCCATGTTTGTCGACCGGACAGAGATGGTTAGTGCACTAATAGATTCTCTTACAGGTGATTATTACGTAAGATCACGTTGTCAGATCTGCCGTACATCTGATGCTCAGTTTCACACTTACTGTAAGACAGCTTGGACTGTCATTGTATTGCACGAAATTTCAAAACAAGAGTAATTTATAAATATTGTATATGCACAAAACAAAATAGTTGATTTAAAGAGTTTTTTTGAGTAAAAATGAAGAAAAAAAATTCTCTTTTCACTCATTTTTACTCATTATTAAAGTTTTTTTTTTTTCAATTAAACTTAATATATTTTTGCTTGCCATTTTTTTTATTTGATTTTATACACACCTGAGTGCATATTGTTTTTTTTTTTTTGTTTTTTGTTTTTTTTTTTCCTTGGAAGAGAGACTAAATTTCAAATGTTTAATTTGAACTTTTATGAATAAGCTGGCATAGGCTAGAATCTAGTTTTGTCTATGTGCACTCTACAGAAAGACTTTTATTTTATTTCCAGGAAAAGAGACTAAATTATAAATGTATTTACTTGATCAAAGTTAAATTTAAGGTTGTACATGCACACAAACAAAATATTTTGCAAACGAGGTTTGAAAACCCCATTAGAATAATTAAATGTATCAAAAGTTTATTTTTGATTAGTAATATGCATTCCTAAGAACTTCATTTGGACATCTTTAAAAGCAATTTTCTCTATATTTTGATTTAGTTTTTTGCACCATCAGATTCCAGATTTTGAAATGGTTGTATTTTAGTTTCAATTAAATGTAAAATAAATATTTTTTATTTTATTTTATTTTATTTTAATTTTAAGATTGTACATGCACACACTTTACAAACAAAATATTTTACAAAAGAGGTTTCAAAACCCTAGTTGACTAAATGTTATTAAGCAAAAAATCCTGTAGCATGTTTAAAAATGTAAAGTCAAATGCAATGATATTCACAATTTTTGGCGCTGCTTGCAATCAAAAATGACAGATTTTCCTTTTTTCAATTAAATGAATGTACTGTATTTTAGTTTGTTCATTTTTTATGCAATAGTTTGTCATTTTAAGGGGGTTTTATGGCACCATTGAAAAAAAAATCAATTAAACTTACTATATTTTAGTTTGCACTTTTTTTTTTTCATATTTAGCATATCTAGGGAAAATCTGTTACTATATTAAAATCAAAACTCATTCTATAGAGCATTTGATTGAATATACACCTAAGTGCATATTGTTTATTTTATTTGTCCTGGAAGAGAGACTCAATTTCAAATGTGTTTACCTGCTAATAGTTAATTTGAACTTTTGTGAATAAGCTGGCATATGCTAGACTTCAGGTTTATTACATGCACTCTACCTAGAGACTTTAATTTAATTTTATTTTATTTCCTGCAAGAGACTAATTTAATAGTTAATTAAAAAAAAATTACATGCACACTTTACAAACAAAATATTTTACAAAAGAGGTTTCAAAAGCCTAGCTGACTAAATGTTATCAAGCAAAAAATCCTGTAGCATGTTTAAAAATATAAAATCGAATGCAATGATATTCACAATTTTTGGTGCTGCTTGCATGGCAATCAAAAATGACTGATTTTCCTTTTTTTTTCTCCAATTATATTAATGTACTATATTTTAGTTTGCTTGTGTTTTTATTTAATATTTTGTCATTTTAAGGGGATTTTATGGTACTAAATTATATTTATGATATAGTTAGGATTCATTTATTACCCATTAACCGCATTAAAACTGTGTGAAAATCAAAGCCAATAATGTAAACATATGTTTTATGTTTATTTACAGCATTGATAGAGATAAAGTTTTACATTTGAGATTGATCTCTCAAAAAATGAGCTTTCAGTAAGATTTTATTTGGGTGCTGTACCAAATGTTTCCACTGTTGTCTTTTTTGACTGCAAACAATACAAGTGCAGAATTTTGACGTGTTTCTGTGTTTTGAGCAGGTGATGGAGTTTCTGCCCGGCGGTGACCTCATGGCTTTGATGAACCGATATGAAGATCAGATCGACGAGTCTATGGCTCAGTTTTACCTGGCAGAGCTCATACAGGCCATTCACTCAGTCCATCAGATGGGATATGTTCACAGGTACAACAAAACACACTTTTGTTGCTGTTATATAACAAAAATTTAGTTTTAGTAGTAGTTCAGTACTTTCTATTGCTAGTCACTGACAGGTATTTGGTGGAGGGACATTCTTCTTAAAAACCACAAACCACAAAACCAGTCTCAAGTAGCTCAGGTATATTTGTGGCAGTAGCCAAAAATACTTTGTATTGGTCAAAATGACTGATATCAATGAAGATATTTTGTTTCCTACTGTAAATATAACAAAACTGCTTTTCGGCCAAATATTGTCCTATCCTAACAACCTACAGTGCCTTGCAAAAGTATTCATTTTTTTCACGTTTTGTTGCAGCATTATGTTAAACTGCTTTAAATTAGTTTTTCCCCACATCAATTTACACTCCATACACCATAATAATGACAAAGCAAAAACCAGATTTGCAAATTTTACAAATGTATTAAATAAAACACTGAAATAAGTAGATTGCATAAATATTCATACCCTTGCTTCAGTCCATAGTTGAAGCACCTTTACAGCCTCAAGTCTTTTTGGGTCTGATGTGAGCATCTTTGCACATCTGCATTTGGCAATTATCTGCCATTCTTTGCCTCACCTTTTCACCTCTCCATCTCTGTCAGCTTGGACATTTTCTAGAGTCCTAGTTGTTCCAGTCGTCTTCCATTATGGAGAATGCTTCTGTCAACCTTCAATGCAGCAGATTTGTTTCTGAACTCTTCTCTAGATCATCGCCTTAACGCAAGTCTGTCACTGAGCTCTACAGGCAGTTATCTTGGTTTTTGCTCTGATATGCATTTTCAGCTGTTAGACCTTTTCTGAGAGGTGTGTGTCTTTCTAAATCAGACTCATTCAAATGAATTTGCCACAGTTTAACTCCACTCCAAGTGTAGGAACATCTAGAAGCAATATGAATGCTCCTGAGATAAATGTCCAGTGTCCCAGAAAAGGGTGTGAATACTTATGCAACGGGGTCTTTACAGTTTTTTATATCTAATAAATTTGCAAAGTTGTTACAAACCTGTTTTGTGCTTTGCCAATATGGTGTATGAGATGTAGATTGATGTGGGGAAAAAAGTAATTTAAAGCAGTTTAACACAATGCTGCTGCAACAAAATGTACCAAAAAATAAAAAAATAAAAATAAAAAGAGTATGAAAATCTTTCGCAAGACACTGTATACATCAATAGAAAGCCTATTTGTTTTGTTTTTTCACTGATAATATAAGCACCTGAGCGGGGAAAACCTTTTATCAAAGTTTTCCTTAAACCAAAACAATACCTGTTCTTGTTTTAGGACAACTTTAACTTTTTTTGATCCACTCTAAATGTTGACAACTATATTTTTAAATTATATTTAAATATAATTTTTAAATTTATAGTTATTACTATATAGGAACTAAATTCTAAATGTGTTACCTGCTAAATGTTAATTTTAACATTTGTGACCCTGGACCACAAAAACTCTTAAGTCTTAAGTCGCTGGGGTTTGTTTGTAGCAATAGCCAAAAATACATTGCATGGGTCAAAATTTTTGATTTTTCTTTTATGCCAAAAATCATTAAGAAATTAAGTAAAGTTCATGTTCCATGAAGATTTTTTGTAAACATATCAAAATGTAATTTTTGATTAGTAATATGCATTGTTAAGAACCTAATTTGGACAACTTTAAAGGTGATTTTCTCAGTCTTTTTGATTTTTTTGCATCCTCAGATTCCAGATTTTCAAATAGATGTATCTCAGCCAAATATTGTCCTATCCTAACAAACAATATATGTATAAATCTCAGTTTTGTCAAATTTAACCTTATGACTGGTTTTGTGGTCCAGGGTCACATTTATGAATAAACAAGCATATGTTAGATTTGATTTCATTGACTGTAAACAGAAATGTTATTTAATTAAATTAAATTTTTATTTGCTTTTTTTTTTTTTTTTTTAAATCACTAGGATATTAAGTAAAGATTATGTTTCATGAAGATATTTTGTAAATTTCCTACCATAAATATATCAACTGCATTTTTGGTTGGTAATTAAATTAAATTTAATCTAATTTAATTTATAAAAGTTAATGTTAACTTTTATAAATATAGTTAGCAAATGCTAGAATACAGTTTTGGTTTTGTAGACTCTATTGAGTGATTGTCATGTATTATAAATGTTTAAACCAAATGTGTTAGAAATAAGTATGACTCCACTCCTCCTTTCGGTATTTTTTCTCATTTAATTCTGCCTCTCGTTCTTTTGTCAGAGATATTAAACCAGAGAATGTTCTGATCGACCGAACAGGTCACATTAAACTGGCCGACTTTGGATCAGCAGCCAAATTTACTGCTAACAAAACGGTAATGAGTGTGACTTTATTCTGATGTCAAGTTATACACAGAGTAACCCTTTGTTCTGTTCAGGAAAGACCGATCATATGCATATGTTTAAATATGTTGTCCACTTTAAACAGTCAGAGTTTGGACTGAATGAATTGAATGGTGTGTCATTATTTGGGGCAGGTGATGTCCTCAAAGCTCCCAGTGGGCTCTCAAGACCATCTGGCCCCTGAGATCCTGTCCACACTTAACGGAGGGCCGACGTGCAGCTACGGCCCCGAGAGCGACTGGTGGTCCTTGGGCGTCATTGCTTATGAAATGATCTACATGAAATCGCCCTTCGCTGACGGCACTTCCACAAAAACCATCAACAACATCATGAATTTTCAGGTGAATCTAGCAGCTTCTGCTGATGGTGGGACATTTTTGGAGGTTCAGTCATTAAGTGTAAAATTACACTTTATTTGTCTTCCAAACTAATATCTGCTTTAGTGAAGAGGTTCAAAACACTGGTTTGTTTGCGTTATTAAACCAGAATGTTTCATTTTATTGCACAAATTGCTTAGTAATAATATGTGGTTATATAATGCATTTTAAATTATTACATGATTTATTTTATTTATTCAGTGATAATAAAGGCATGTTTTTACATTGTTTAACTTTTAATAATTTGATTATTTTATATGTTAAAAATGTTGATTTGTTTTCCCATGTAATTGGGACTGAATTCTAAATGTGTTTATCTGCCAAAAGTTACTTTTAATTTTTATGAATAAACTAGTTACTAGTAGAAAATCAATTCCAATTTTTATTTTATTTTGTTTTACACTTTTATATTGTGCATGGAAAATAATTGCATATATTTTTTTCCTATTTCCTGGAATAGAGACTAAATTCTAATTTTTTTATTTTATTTTATTTTTTTATTTTTTTTACTACAGTTATATAATGCATATAACAATTAAATTTTGATTTTTCCTTTTATTAATTTAATGCCAAGCAATGTGAAAACATGCCTTTGTTACATTGAACTTTTAATAATTTTACTATTTTACTTCTTTATTTAATTTCATTTTATTCATTTCTTGATCATTTCTTTGTTTCCTGGAAGAGAGACTGAATTCTAAAAGTGTTTATTTTATAAAAGTTAAAAGTAACTTTTGGCAGGTAAACTACTTTATTCTAGAATCCAGATTTTATTTTATTTTATTATTTTATTTTTTTGTTTTACAGTTATATATTGCATAGAAAGTTATTGCATATAATTTCATTTATTTATTTAGTGATAATGAAGGCATGTTTTTACATTATGTTTACCTTTTAATAATATTACCATTTTACTTGTTAAAATATATATAAAAAATGTAAATATATTTAGTTTTTCATTTTTTACTGTTAATGAATAACCTAGTATAAAATCAATTTCATATTTTATTATATTAGTTTATTTATTTATTTTTTGTTTTACACTTATATATTGCATGGAAAATTATTGCATATCATTTCTTCTATTTATTTATTGATAATAAAGGCATTTTTTTACATTGTCTATGTTTAACTTTTAATAATGTTACAATTTTACTATTTATTGTAAAAAATGAAGATTATTTCCCCTATTTCCTGGAATAGACTAAATTCTAAATTGATTTAGCTGCTTAAAGTTAAGTGTAACTTTTATAAATGTAGCAGATGCTAGACTGCAGATTTTATTTTATTTTACATATTATTTTGTTTTGTTTACTTTGTTTAGTTGAGTTTTTCACTTATATAATGCATATAAAATTGATTGGATATGATATTACCTTTATTTAATGCTAAACAATGTGAAAACATGCCTTCATTATTTGTAGCTTTAAATGATTTTACTATATTGCTTATTGCATTAAACATTTTGAATGTGCTTGAAATCAGTGCCTGTTTAGTTGAAATGATGGTTCTTCTAGTTTAAAGTAAATATAAATATTCCTTTTAGTGCAACATAAATACATAAATATGCTGGATATTGTTTGAGAGGTTTGAGAAATAGCAATATATACATTTTTAGCTTAGACTAAGTCAAGTTTATTATATATAAGATGATTTCACAGCAGCTTCACATTAATAAACAGAATGTTGTAAAATGATGATTTATCAAACAAATTAGTTCCATCTTAGTGTCATTATTCAGCTCATTTTAGCTTAAAGTTAAATTCATGTCAGCTAAATAACTACATTTAATTTAGTTCTTATCTGATGGTGTCAGTGCAGTCAAATTGATAATATTACTGAATATTAATTATTTTAAAGTTATATAACCCAGCTCTGCATATAAAAATGTGCCGTTTTCTTGCTTGTGTTTTGCTCTCAGCGTTTTCTGAAGTTCCCAGAGGAACCCAAAGCCAGCGCTCAGTTTGTCGACCTTCTCCAGAGTTTGTTGTGTGGATCGCGGGAGCGTCTGGGATACGAGGGCCTACGCTCGCATCCGTTCTTCTCCTCCGTCGACTGGACCGACCTGAGACACGGTAAGACATTCAGTACTCAGTTAAAAGTTCATTCGTTCTGAAACACAATAAAGCCATGCCGCCATCAGAGGCCTCCTCAATGTGTCTGCAACCTAATTTTTCCTTGTACCTGTTAATTATGGGTTATTAATCATTAGACTGACTTGCTGCTATTTCTGTCGCCTTTAAAGTGATTGCTTCTCTGGTGTAATTGCTGGATTTTTTATAGTGGGCTGGGATGTGTCTGAAAGCACAGATTGCTCTGCAGGTTTAAGTGAAACACAGATGATCTGAATTAATTCATTAAGCTTGTGTCGTAAAGCTCAGAGTTTCTTCTATATCTGCTTTAAGACTTTAGGATTGTTAGCGCCGGGTGGGTAGCATGAGCATTATCTTAAATCACCGTATTAGTACTTCTACATCACAGTTAACTTATTGCGTTAGTGATATTTGTGCATACTGTATAAGTAGCACTGGATATCATATGACAACATTCGGAGCTCTGATAACAAACTATGTTTATACGAAAATAAAAAGCCACCATATGTTTACTAATGCATTAACTTGCTCACACACACACACACACACACACACACACACACACATGAACACACACAATCTTGCGGCTCCTCTGGGGGCAGCAGGTGGATTTCTGTGGCATTAGTCAGATTATGGAGTGTGCAGGTGTTCTCAGATAGTCACACAGCTAAACCCTAATAAGATCACACACACACACCTCTTGCTCATACTGCAGAGTTTCCTATGGGATTTTGTTTTGGCAGAATCACACCCTTCAATAGCATCGTATGAACAACTTATCTGTACAAACAGGGTTTCCACAGGTCCTTTAAAAAGTCTTAAATATAGCTGCGAACTAAATTAAGCACTGGGCTGAAGGCTGATTACCGAAAACGGTTTTTCGTGTTTTTCCCCCATGTATTTTGCCAATGTTTTTTTTTCACCATTACATAAATAAAATAGCCAAAATGTGCTTTTTACAGTTTTGTCTTGCTTTTCAAAGACAAAAACAATTACAAAACAACATTTAAATATATTTATTTTACACTGAATATTTTTAACACTCTAGTAGACATTATAGCCTACCAACAAAGCACAATTTAACTTAAAATTAAAAGTGAAATAATATTCCTTGGTCATTTTTAAGACCCTCTTCTTGAATCAGGCGTGTGTTTTTAATCTACAAATAAATGCAGCCTTGCTGAGCAAAGGACAATGTTAGAATAAATGTATTAATAGAGCTGTTGGAATTAGGGTTGGGCGATGTCGACCAATTTGGCATCGTACGATGTCTAATGTGAAACATCGCGATGGACGATGGCATCGTCTGCGGGGGGCGGGGGTGAGGGATGGTTGTTGTTAAATAATTTATTCATAACTAATTAATTAATTGTAGCCTACCATGTCCACGAGTGCTTAATTTGAGCCGGATACTGTTCTGGAAAATGTCCGATTTTGGATTTTTGCGTTCCGGTATTTGTTTTTAAAGATCCGGAATTAACAAGTGCATTAGATCATGACAGTGCGTGCGTGCAGATGAGACAAGATCAAGCGCGGGTTTATATAAATGCATTTGGAGGATGTGTGTTGGTCCTTAACATATTTTCGACCAGTCAGCTTTTTTAAGTTCAATAACGCTCTCATTGTTTGCTTACTGCTTAACACACTCTCTCCAAACGCATTTAATGAGCAGCGGAATGTTTAGAGAGAAAGCTTAATATCAGAAATAAATAATACCAAATCAAGCGAAATATTATGTATTAACATTATAAACACTATAAACATAGCTATAAGTTAGTTACCCTGACTCCAAAACGAATGATTTAAATGTAGAGGTATTTAGAACAGAACAGAAATGAAACAAAATATATAAAGTTAAGAAACTAAAACAAAGCGAAACTAAAAATAGCGCGTTGGGCTCACGCACCTCTGTTTTTCGGCACAAATCCAAGTGTTCCAACTAGGCTTTGTATTGTACATTCGTATTTCGATGGAAAAAAAAGATACTCTTGTTTTTGTTCCAAGCTCTAGCATATTTGGTGTAGTTTATTTAATCTAATTTAATTAAAATTATTTTGATTTTTTTTCTGCTGTTTTTGTATGCCTCATTTATTAATGTAAACGAACTTTCATGTAATTCGTTAGGAGTTCACTGTAATTTGTATTGTGATCACTAACAACTTCCTTGTTATTTCCTCATAATAATAATAATAATAAAATAAGTAAAGATGCAGAAATTGAAAGCATGCATTTCATTTGGCTATATAGGGATTTAGTGTGTGTTTTTCGTGAGCGGGTTGCTGCTGCGGCGGGGGCGGGGCGGGGCGCTGCGGGGGCGGGGCGGAGGATCGCGATGCCGGCTCAGCATCGTGATGTCTATTGGCCATCGGCGATGGACGATGGCATCGTCTATCGACCCAACCCTAGTTGGAATGATTGTTATCATTATTTTTGTCTTACTTTTTTATTTTTATTTTTACAGAACAACAGTAAAATGACAATACTAACATTTATAAATGTTGACTTTTATTTTGGCGGATACCCGCAAGAAGACCTTAGTAATACTTTTTGCTGACAGCAGCAGATTTATGAATGATTCTCAACTTTGAACCCTGGCTAATGAGCTGCTGCAGCGCTGTCAGAATAAATACAATTGGTGTGTTTTAGACAACAGAACGTTCTGTAGTTTATTGACTAATGGTTTAAGGCTATTTGATGATTTCAGTCATCATACAGTAACCAGCAATAACGAACCATTTCTCTTCTAATGAATGAAATGCAATGCAATACTAGATAGTCTGTAATGATTTTTGCATCTTTCTCAGACAGTTTTAAATGCTTTCACACTGCTGACATGTTTGCTGCATTAATGCGCACCTCTAATTGATCACATTACATCATTGTTCTCTCTCTCTCTCTCTCTCTCTCTCTCTCTCTCTCTCTCTCTCTCTCTCTCTCTCTCTCTCTCTCTCAATTCAATTCAATTCAATTCAATTCAATTCAAATTGCTGTATTGGCATGACATACTTGGGTACATATTGCCACAGCATTGTATACAGCAGGATAAAATCAAAACAAAAATACATATAATATACATCCATAAAAATAAAAAAATACATCCATATATACATTTATATAAACATTAATGGTTCTATTAATGCAGATGTGTTCACTCTTTACTTCTTATTTTGTGACATTTGTAAATATGTTGTGCTACCAAAGAGGAAGTAGGTCCTTCACCGAGTAGTATTTTTAATTTGTTATTTTCATGGAGTGACTGGAACTCAGGAATAATCTGCTGTATTTGACTGTACAGTGAGTCTCATAGGGATGTGTATTTGTCACAGTCTCTCTCTATTTATTTATTTATTTATTTATTCCTGTTTTTGGCTGAAAAATTTCAGTTGCTGAACATTTGGTGCGTCCCTACAAAAAAAAAAAGTCTTAATTTTGATTTCAAGAGGTTTTAAATTGAGGACAGAAAGACATGAATTGCCATATGGCTATTAGAAAAATGGCATTAGAAAAATGCCATTACAAAGGTAAATGCAAAATTCCCCTTAAGGAGTCAAAACTCACCTCATAATAGGAACGCTAATTTTTTTTATCAGATTTTTCTGATTATTGTTTAGAATGTGTTCCTGAAAATTTGACTTAGTTTTGAAACAAAACTTAACAGTTTTTAACAAAAATACTGACCTTGATGTTGTTTTGCATGTTCATGAGACACTATTAGTGGTACAGTTCATTCCAACTTACCCAGAATAATCACACAAGTTGTGAGAAAACGCAGAACAAAAATGCTATCCCATGTATTTCTAAATCTGCTGTGTTTGTTGCAACAGCAAGTTATCACAGTTACGTCTGCCATCTGTCATTCTGACTGTCATGACAACCAGAGTTCCGGTCCACAGATACTCAACTCAAAGGGATTTCTAGGCATTGTATTTCATCTTGTTTTCTCAAAACTGTACATTTGTGTGCTTTTCTTGGCTGAACGAACTGTTATGCTTACAGAATCTCTTGAACACAGAGCCCACAGATCTATTCTGACATACAGCATCAGATTTGATTTTTGGTCCTGGCCTTTGACATGGTTATCACTGTCAATCATGGCATTAACTGACTCAATGCCACATTTAATTATGATTATCCATTCAGAAGCTTAGCAGTGTGTAGCTAGAAGCATGACAGTACTTTTATTCAAATTGTAAATGAGTTATAAACAAAGTGAGCAAAGACTGGCCTATTAGCTATTGTAGTTACACAGTGATAAAGGAGATAAAGTGACTTACTTGGTCTTTATAAGTAAAGCTTAAAAGATCCAGAACAAGAATTTACAGATAATGTACTCACGTCTTTCTTTCTTCAGTTGTAAAGAAATTGTTTTTTGAGGAAAACATTTCAGGATTTCTTTCCATATAATAGAAATGTATGGTGCCCCCAAGTTTGAACTTCTAAAATTCAGTTGTAGGACCATTTTGATGAATAATGGGAGTTTTTCTACATACAGTTCTGTTTTGACCCGGATTACACAGATGAGACGAGATGAGCATTTGAGGTTAAAAAATATATAATATAAAATTATGGAGAGAAATCCTGAATGTTTTCCTTAAACATAATTTCTTTATGACTGAATAAAGAAAGACATGAACATCTTGGATGATGTGGGGTGGCTACATTATCTGTCAATTTTTGTTCAGAAAGTGAACTAATCCTTTAACAGTGTTGTGATACTCAATACTCTCAGTCTCAAATGTAATATCTTTTATACATTTAATACATTTATCTGCAAAGATGTCACAATAACATTGTTAATATTCAATGTGTCCCACAGCATAGCTCTTTCCAGTATCCCCTGTCATTGTAGATGTTCACTGCAAAAAAAATGCTTTTCTAGCTTAGATTTTTTTGTCTTGTTTCCAGCCAAAATATCTAAAAATTCTTAAATCGAGAAGAATTTTCTAGATGAGTAAAAATTATTGTCTAGTTTTCAGAAAAAAAGGTCAAAATTAAATGCATTTTTGCTTGAAACAAGCAAAATAATCTGCCAATGGGGTAAGAAAAATAATCTTGTTTTCTGTTTGAAATAAGATTTTTTTTCTCACCCCATTGGCAGATTATTTTGCTTGTTCTAAGCAAAAACTCACTTAATTTTGACTATTTTTTTCTGAAAAAAATAAAATAATTTTTACTTGTCTAGAAAATCCTTCTTGATTTAAGAATTTTTAGATATTTTGGCTGGAAACAAGACGAAAAATCTAAGCTAGAAAAGCATTTTTTGCAGTGTTGTTGTTGTTGTTGTTGCATCACATGCAGAAAAACAAGAAAAACTGTGCTAAATCACATCACCACATGTTGGTGTGAATGCAGGAGAAAAAAGTCTCTTCACGTGCATTTCCTCTTTAGACGTCTAGTCTCATTTCCTGGAGAGTGGCTCAATTATCCTTGATATTTTCAGATAAGAGTTTGATTGCTTGGTTTTGCTCGGTTTGGTTGTGCTGTTTAATATGCTGTAGCTCTCAGAGCTCAAAATGTCAAATGTGAGTTCAGTGAGAAAGTCATGGGCTGAAAACATTTTTTTTATGAAAGTTGAGCTGAGTGAATTCAATGAGGTAGGTGAGTTGAGTAAGTTTAGTGACGAGTGAGTTGATTTGAGTTGACTGGGTTCAGTGAGTTTAGTGGTTGAGTTCATTGAGTTCAGGAAGTTCACTGAGGTTGGCAAGTTCATTGAGTTCAGGAAGTAGTGACGAGTAAGTTCAGTGGGTTGATTTGAGTTCAGTGAGGTGAGTCATTTGATTCAGTGAAGATGTTTGGTCCGTGATTCTGAACAATGACTCTTGTGTTTAGGGGTGGGAATCTTCAGGCACTTCATGATCCTATCCGATTCCGAGAGTCACAACCTGATTCCAAAATGATTCTAGATCCACGATTCTTCTGTGCAAATACATCTTTACAATTTTTACAAATTGCCGTTTCAATGCTTTGTTTATAGTTGTAATCTCTGTATGTCAGTACTGCCATCTTAAAAGTAGGTGTGTGAATCTTCACTGGTTTCAGGATTCAATTTAATGTCTTTTCATTATCAACTAAATATTATGCATCTCATTCTCAGTTTTCAGTAATACTGCACATGGCTACATTTTCATTTTATATCAAAGTTATACACACATACACACACACACACACACACACACACACACACACACACACACACACACACACACACACACACACACACACACACACACACACACACACACACACGTTGGGTTTACATGTTTTATGGGGACATTCCATAGGCGTAATGGTTTTTATACTGTACAAACCGTACTTTCTATCGCCCTACACCTACCCTACACCTAAACCTAGCCCTCACAGGAGACTGTGCACACTTTTACTTCCTCAAAAAAACTCATTGTGCATGATTTATAAGCCTGTTTCCTCATGGGGACCTGAGAAATGTCCCCACAAGGTCAAAATCTACTGGTATTCCTATCCTATTCCTACAACGTGATGAATACCAGGTGCACACACACACACACACACACACACACACACACACACACACACACACACACACACACACACACACAGTGGTATGCCAAAGTTTGGGCACCCCTGTAAATTTTCATCGTTTTCCTTTATAAATCATTGGTTGTCTGGATAAGAAATTTCAGTTAAATATATCATATTATAGGAGATTTGATTTATGGAAAGTGTATACTATTTTTTATTTAAATGGCTCTAAATGATTCCTTTCTTTTATATAATTTTTTTGACTTTTTAAAACAATTACTTATTTAAAATAAGTGTGTTCTTTAAGTGTCCGAACGTTTACAGACAATAGTTATTGTTTTTTCTTTTTCCTTTGATTATTGCTAATGAGATCATAGTGGCAGCTTTAACGCGCTGCATTCAAAGTAATGCACAGATCTATTTCCATATATCAGATGTTTTGTCCTGCTCTGAAAACAAAGTTAAAAACAAAGCCCGAGTTAATAAGTTGAGTTTTACCATTTTGAAATCCATCCAGCTGTTGTTTTGTTCTGGTGAAATCACACTTAGCATAGCTTAGCATAAATCATTGAATCCTATTAGACCAATAGCATCGCGTTCAAAAATGACCAACACGTTTCTATATTTGTCCTATTTAAAACTTGACTCTTCCTTGTTCGGCCATGTTACGGCAGCAAAGTTCCTTGACCATTACGCCGGAATGGGAGTGTAGTTCCTAATCTTATCGGCCTAAACATTCGCAGCTTTATATTTTCCGCCGGTCTTAGTACACGATATAACTACAGAAGAGTCAAGTTTTAAATAGGAAAAATATCGAAACTTGTTGGTCATTTTTGAACGCGATGCTATTGGTCTAATAGGATTCAATAATCTATGTTAAGCTATGCTAAAAGTGATATCGCCAAAACAGGAGAACGGCTGAATGGATTTCAAAACTCAACTTATTATGAGAATGAGCCTTTTTCCAAAAAAAGTGGAGTGTTCCTTCAACCACAGCTGCAATCGAGCTTTAGGACGAACAAACACAAAGCGCCGTCAGTGCATGAGTTTCGTGCATCTAATAGCACTGCATTCCAAACGGCAGAAGTGAAAGCATATCTAAATATCTAAAGTAATACATGGCAGGTGGAAGCACACACTATCAAGCAATGCACACGTGTCTCAAAGAATTGAGAGAATTGATTCAAAATCATTGAAGAGAGGATCACAATGCATCATAAAATCAATTTTTCCCCCCACCCCTACTTGTGTTTGATTCAGACTGATTCATCATCTGATTGATCTATTAAAGAACAATCCTGACTGATTGATATACGAATGATGGCATTTTGCTTTGTATATTGTTTTTGTTTTTTGCACACAGCAAAGACATTGTGTTGATTATTTATTGTTTGTATATTATGTTGCAGCGCCCAGTTTGACTCTTTAATTGCACATAATGCACAAAGCCACAAGACGTTTTATACATTTTTTGACTGCAGGACACAAAGTTAAAAATAGGACTTAAGGCTGAAGAGCACTTTGAAGCAGGCTAATGTGGCAAATATACTGACAGTATGTACATAATAGAATTAGATGAGATAAGCACAGAATTGCTTCAGTGAAAGAACACCTATTGTACACAAGTTCCCAAATTAAAAAAAAGAAAGAAATAGACCCACTGTTGTTGATCAGCCATGTATGGTTACTGAGCATTTGCTTATAGAGCATTTATATAATGTTCATAAGCCATAGGTTTATAGAAACCTTAAAGGTATCCACCTTTTTCTAAATGTTTGCACAGTGCTTTACATCTCTGGTTTTTTAGAGTTTTTAGTCAAATTAACATTTTTCAAGCCAATAATATAACATTAAACCTGTGCACATATTTATATTTAGTTAATTTCAATTCACAATTTATCTTTTTCCCTCATTTTACTAAGGAAAAAGGTGGATAGTACTAACATTTATAAGTGGAATTCAGGGGAAATAATTTAATGCCACAGAAGTTAATTCGAAAAACTTCTGAATTAAGGGTCTAAAACATACTTTATCTTATACAAAAATCAATTGTATGCTGTAAAAGGTAAAAAAAAAAATTTTATTCACTTGTGCATTCACTAATCTAAAATGCACAAAATGTGGGATCAGTAAGTTTTTTTTTTTTTTTTTTTTTTTTTTTAGTTTTTATGCTCATCAAGTTTGCATGTATTTCCAGAAATTCCAGCAAAAAAAAAAAAAAAAACTAATATTGTGAAATATTATTTTAATGTAAAATAACAGTTCTTATATGAATATACTGGAAAATATTATTTATTCCTGTGATCAAAGCTGAATTTTCAGCATCATTACTCCAGTCTTCAGTCGCACATAATCCTTCAAAAATCATTCTAATATGCTGATTTATTATCAGTGTTGTGCTGCTTAATATTTTTTTGAAATCTGAATACCTTTTTCAATATTCTTTAATAAATAAGTTTAAAAGAACTGCATTTATTCTTTCTTTTTTTGAGAGAAAGTACTACTTTTATTTACCAAGGATGTGTTTTTTTTTTTTTTTTTTTTTTATTACTTTTTATTCATTAAGAATTCTGAAAAAAGAATCACAGATTCCAAAAAATTATAGGCAGCACAACTGTTTCCAACATTTGATAAATATGAAAATAAATTTGGGATAAAATGTATATGAAAATGTAACCATGTACAGTAATATTGAAAACTGAGAATGTGACACATTGTGATATTTAGTTGATAATAAATCATAATTAAGTTAAATGGTAAAACCGGTGAAGATTCACAGCCCAGCTTTTAAGATGGCAGTACTGACATACAGAGATTACAACTAGAAACAAAAACCCCAGAAACTGCATTAACTCTGAATTAAGATCAAGATTCGTTTTGGAATCGGATCGTGACTCAAAATCAGAATCGGATCGTAAAGTGCCTGAAGATTCCTACCTCTAATTAAAAACCTTAAAAATCTTGCTGATCCCAAACAGCAGTGCAAATATGAAAGTTTTGACCTTAAATATTCACATTGACAACAAAAAACATGTTTGTGAACTGCCTTTATATCTGCATTAGTCATCTTGATCACTGATAGAAATCACACCGTTTGGCTGCTACCCCATGGAAAATATGGCTAAAAATACAGACAATTGTTGTTTCTGTGCATCTGATACGATTGCGATTGATCGCGTGTTGAATTGACCTGAAGCTCAGAGGCTTGTTATTGCAATCCTAATGTCATTTTGTCAGTTTCCTGAGATAAATCCACACTATTGAGATGATTAGCATATTCAGATGAGCTGATGAAGCGCTCTGAGCGTGTGTTGAGATCATCACGTGTCTCCTGCAGTCGATGTGCTCATGCCACCGATGTGATTTGTTGTTGTTGTTGTTGTTGTTGTTTTTTAAGCAAATAAAGCAATTGTGTAAATGTATGAACAAAAAAAAACCCAGCGGCAGATACTTTGTGTGTGTGTGTGTGTGTGTGTGTGTGTGTGTGTGTGTGTGTGTGTGTGTGTGTGTGTGTGTGTGTGTGTGTGTGTGTGTGTGTGTGTGTGTGTGTGTGTGTGTGTGTGTGTGTGTGTGTCTCAATACAGATGTTTGTGCGGATGCAGCTCTGCGTGAGTGTGCGGATCTTGCATCGGGTTTTGGCTGTGACTCACGCTGATTAGCCGAGACTGCTGCAGTGAGAGAGAGAGAGAGAGAGAGAGAGAGAGAGAGAGAGAGAGCGGGCAAGCGAGTTATTGCGCTACAGTCTCATCACTGAGACCCCCATCTCTCTCTCTCTCTCTCTCTGTTTCTCCAGTCTGTTTTTCTCAGCGACCACCTCACAGGTTTTCTCCTCTTGTCTCCTCCAGCTCTCCCTCCGTTTGTTCCGTCTCTGCGTTCCGAGGATGACACCTCCAATTTCGAGGAGCCCGAGAGGCCCCCCCGCCCCACGACCGCTGCCCAGCGAGATCATCCTCGCGCAGGCTTCCACGGACGAGACCTGCCCTTTGTAGGGTGGTGCTTCAGTCGGGCCCTGACCGCACTGGCCAAGTCTGAGTGAGTACACACACACACACACACACACACACACGCACATGCAGATTTTACTAGTCTAGTCACAGGTGGTCCATTGGTGCGGAGACGGCCACATCACCACGGCGACTGTCACCAGGCAACATTGTGGCTGAATGCGAGGTATTGCTTGTGTGGAGAAAGGACTTTAAGATGAATGAGAGGGAGCCGCGTGTGCGCACCGCTGTTTTTGTATTGGGAGGCTCGGATTATCTCATGCATGTGTTGCCATGTGCATGCAGGGGAATGGGAAACCCTCGTCCAGTGTGTGTGTGTGTGTGTGTGTGTGTGTGTGTGTGAGATATGATCTGTAGCACATTGAAAGCCAGTGCGTAAACATTGTGTAACGTGATCGTCTCTGTGTTTGCTGCGATGTGGTCAACCTTCAGTCTGTTGTTTTGGTCTGCGTTTGCTTCTGAGCTTGTGGTTTGGGTGTTTATTGATTAGTGAATCTCTCATAAATCTGTCAAAATCATGTCCAGGTTGTTTCATCCCTGAATCAGAATGAAAGCATGAAAACCTAATGGTTATTATCATAATGCCAAAAATGATCATTGCATTAATATTTTTTAATCTCATTTTGGCAGTTCTCATTACTGTAATGCAAAGATAATTCTTATTATTGTGATATTTCATTTTATATTTTCCCCAATTCTTATTAATATAATGTAAACATTTGTTTCATAAATATTGTAATATTTGTTTTATTTATTTAATTTCTTCCAGTTCTTATGATCATAATGCATAAAACATTACTGTAATATTTTTTTAATCAAATTTTTTAACCGAATTTTCCCAATTCTCATTACTGCAATTCAAAAATATTTCTCATTATTGTGATGATTTTATATTTCCCCCAATTCTCATTAATATAATGTAAGCATTTGTTACATAAATACGGCAATATTTGTTTTATTTTTTATTTAATTTCTTCCTGTTCTTATGATCATAATGCATAAAACTCATTACTGTAATATTTTTTAATCTCATTTTTTAATTGAATTTTCCCAATTCTCATTACTGTAATTCAAAAAATCTCATTATTGTGATATTTTATATTTCCCCCAATTCTCATTAATATAATGTAAACCTATCATATTTGTTTTTTATTTCATTTCTCCCAATTCTTATGATCATAATGTAATAAAATAATTCTCATTACTGTAATATTTTCATTTTATTGTGTAATTTCTTTTTCAATTTTAAATTCATTTTAATCGAATTTCCCCAATTCATTATTATAATGCAAAAAATAATTCTCATTACTGTGATATTTAAAAAAAAAATTCATTTTATATTTAATTTCCCACAATTCTCATTACTTATGCATAAAACTCATTACTGTAATATTTTTTTATTCATTTGTAATTTCATTTAATTTTTTATTTTCCCTCAGTTCTCATTACAATAATGCAAAATAAAATTAATTACTGTGACATTTTCATTTAATTTTTAATTTCTTTATCATTTTTAAATTAATTTTCCTCCAACTTTAGTGACCATCATGCAAAACAATTCTCATTACTGTAATTGTTTTAATATAATTTTTTTAAATAAATTCTCATAACTGAAAAAAATTCATTGATTAATTTCATTTCCCCCAATTGTCATTACCATTATGCAAAAAAATTCCCCAATTCTCAGTGCTATATTACATGTCTCATTATTATTCTCATTAATACATGTTTTTGTTTTTACTCCATTTTTAATGTAATTTTCATTATTCCCCCAATGTTATTTTTATTTTCCCTAAATTCTCATCACCATGCAGAAAAATGTCATTGCTGTGATGTTTTTTAATATCATTGATTTAATTTTCTTCTTTTTTCCCCGTTTTACCCCAGTTCTCATTACAATAATGCAAAAAAACAATTCAATACTATTATTGTGAATTATTTCAACATAATTGGTAGTGGTTGTTGTACAGTTTTTAATTAGTTGATTTGCCATTATTGCAACAGTTATTTTGAGTCAATGACTCTGAAGTAAAACATCTGGATGCATTACAGTAATGAGTTTTGTGTGTGACGTGCTGCTCAGTGATTCCCTGTTTCTCTGAATGCATTCAGGCGTGAGTTTATTGTTACGTGTGGCTCTGTTCCTGCGTGCCTTAAGATCATGATGTGTCGAATAAGGTGAAGGTCTCGGTCCGGAATCTGATCCGAGATGAGCCATAAATAACACATTTTTTTCCCAGGAGCTGAAGGGAAAGGGAAAAAGAGAGAGGGTGAGGCAAAGCTTCATAACGTTAGTCAGAATGAGAATGAACCCAGAATGCATTTCTATGGTAACCAGGATTCGTTTCCTTCCCACGCTCCCCCTCCATCTCTCTCCACCCATTCATATTCTTATTCTCTCTGTAATCCTGAAATGCGTATTTGTCCAGCCATGTGTCATGTTGTTGCCGTCTCCTTCATATAGCATTTCCAGCACCATGAAATCCGCCGAACGCAACACAAACGCTCTAGCAGAGGAGCGTGGGAATGTTAATGCAGAAGCGCAGCTGCTTATTGGTGGACGGTATCCTCTGGAGATGCGCTGCAATATGAGAGCGCTGGATCTGTCTTGAAAAACAGAACATCTGTAATGAGCGATCCGGTCGTAAACCACCCTCACTGCGCTTCACTGATGCACGCTTCAGAAATGCATGCATTATGTCTGCAGTAGGTGTGTTGTGTTGTGTTGAGCGCTTGTCGTGACATTATTCATGTAATGCACATCTCTTTCTTAAACACAGTCACAGCCATGCATTCTATTTGCGCTGCACATCTTACGAGTGCATTTATCAGCCAGTGCAATAAAAAACATGCATTTATCAACCAGTGCAATAGGAAAAACATGCATTTATCAGGAAGTGGATTAGAAAAGCATGCATTCATAAAGCAGTGCAATAAAAAAACATGCATTTATCAGCCAGTGTGATAGAAAAACATGCATTTGTCAGCCAGTGTGATAGAAAAACATGCATTTATCAACCAGTGCAATAGGAAAAACATGCATTTATCAGCCAGTGTGATAGAAAAACATGCATTTATCAGCCAGTGTGATAGAAAAACATGCATTTATCAACCAGTGCAATAGGAAAAACATGCATTTATCAGCCAGTGTGATAGAAAAACATGCATTTATCAGCCAGTGTGATAGAAAAACATGCATTTATCAGGAAGTGGGTTAGAAAAACATGCATTGATAAAGCAGTGCAATAGAAAAACATGCATTTATCAACCAGTGCAATAGAAAAACATGTATTTATCAGGAAGTGGATTAGAAAAAAATGCATTTATCAGCCAGTGTGATAGAAAAACATGCATTTATCAGCCAGTGTGATAGAAAAACATGCATTTATCAGCCAGTGTGATAGAAAAACATGCATTTATCAACCAGTGCAATAGGAAAAACATGCATTTATCAGCCAGTGTGATAGAAAAACATGCATTTATCAGCCAGTGTGATAGAAAAACATGTATTTATCAGGAAGTGGATTAGAAAAAAATGCATTGATAAAGCAGTGCAATAGAAAAACATGCATTTATCAACCAGTGCAATAGAAAAACATGCATTTATCGGGAAGTGGGTTAGAAAAACATGCATTGATAAAGCAGTGCAATAGAAAAACATGCATTTATCAGCCAGTGTGATAGAAAAACATGCATTTATCAGGAAGTGGGTTAGAAAAACATGCATTTATCAACCAGTGCAATAGAAAAACATGTATTTCTCAACCAGTGCAATAGAAAAACATGCATTTATCAACCAGTGCAATAAGAAAAACATGCATTTATCAGGAAGTGGATTAGAAAAACATGCATTTATCAGGAAGTGCATTAGAAAAACATGCATTTATCAGGAAGTGGATTAGAAAAACATGCATTTATCAGGAAGTGCATTAGAAAAACATGCATTTATCAGAAAATGCATTAGAAAAACATGCATTGCAAAAAAAGCAGTGCAAAAAACATGGATTTATCAACCACTGCAATAGAATACCTTGCATTCATAAAGCAGTGCAATAAAAAAAACATGCATTTGTCAGGAATTGCATTAGAAAAACATGCATTCGTAAGGCAGTGCAATAGAAAAACATGCATTTATCAGGAAGTGCATTAGAAAAACATGCATTTATCAGAAAGTGCATTAGAAAAATATGCATTTATCACAAAGTGCATTTGAAAAACATGCATTCATAAAGCAGTGCAATAAAAACATCCATTTATCAGGAAGTGCATTAGAAAAACATGCATTTATCACGAAGTGCATTTGAAAAACATGCATTCATAAAGCAGTGCAATAAAAAACATGCATTTATCAGGAAGTGCAATAGAAAAATGTGTTCATAAAGCAGTGTAATAGAAAAACATGCATTTATCAGGAAGTGCATTAGATAAACATGCATTCATAAAGCAGTGCAATAAAAAACATGCATTTATCAGGAAGTGCAATAGAAATACATGTTCATATAGCAGTGCAATAGAAAAACATGCATTTATCAGCCAATACAATAAAAAAACATGCATTCATCAGGTAGTGCAAAAGAAAAACATGTTAATGCAAGCAGCGTATCTCAAGTATCTTATTGTAGGATTGTTGATTTACAGTCCAGTTGTGTTTGATCAGGTTGCATTTTTACCTTTACATGTCACCTTTGTGTTTGCTCAGGCCTGTCATTCAATTCAATTCATGACAAAGATGCTGCATCATGCGCTTTCCTTATTAACAGATTGACTAGGACAAGATCTGTCACAGTAATTGGGTAAAAATGTCTAGTGAAATGTGCATTGGAAATCTGGAAATATCAGAGGTTTTAAAGGTGAAGCATGTCATTTTTGTCACTGACATCACCAAACAGCACTGCATAAATAATGACTGTTTTCAAACAGGTTTCCTGATTTATCCCGGTGTCAACAATCAAATAGTCCTGCCCCAAAACTTACACTATTGGTTGAATTCCTGAGCTTTCTGTAGTGAATATCAAAAGGTCAGCTACACTGTAAAACATTTATTTTGTAGACAAAGCGAAGATTATCTGCATAAATTTTGCAAGAGTATATTAAATACTTGTGTGTGAGTGCTTGTGTAGAGTAAAACTTCAAGTCTCATTAACAAACTCATTGTCATGTTTTTAAAATTTTATTAGCCCTAGATTTTATTATAATGGGTGGGGGGGGGGGGGACTAAATTACTGTAATGTTTTTATTTTTTATCCTCTTTCTTTCCCCTCAATTTCCACTATCATAATGCAAAAAAGCTCATTATGGTCATGTTTTTCTTATTTAAATTGGTTCCAGTTCTCAATATCGTAATGCAAAAATTCTTATGTTTTTATTTTATTTTTTAATTTTAATTTTCATATCTTCCCCCAAATGTCCTTTACCGTAATGCTAAATATAATGTAAAATATTTTATATAAAATTATATTTTTCTTTCAAAAATAAACAAGAAATTATGACAGTGTTTTAGTGGTATTTAAAAAAAAAAATTAACGTCGTAATATTTTGAGAAATTACAAGAAAAAAGTTGATGAGAATTCGAGAATAAAGTCTAAATGGTTTGAGAATAAAGTCGAGATACTTTGGGAATAAAGTCGGAATATTTCGGGAATAAAGTCGAGATACTATGAGGAAAAAAAGTAGAAATACTTTGGGAATAAAGTCGGAATACTTTGGGAATAAAGTCGAAATACTTTGGGAATAAAGTCGAAATACTTTGGGAATAAAGTCGAAATACTTTGGGGAAAAAAGTAGAAATACTTTGGGAATAAAGTCAAAAATTCTTATGTTTTTATTTTATTTTTTAATATTAATTTCCATATCTTCCCCCAAATGTCCTTTACCGTAATGCTAAAATAAAATTAAACAAGTACAACAAGGTAGTGATTGCTGTAGTGTTTTATTTTGCAGATTTTAATAAAAATTGCAGTAATGAGCATGACTCAAAAGAACATCTAGATGCATTATAGTAATAAGTGTGCATGTAACTCTTTAGGATGTATTTTAGAGCCATTTACACACTAGTGAATAGCGTTATTCAGATATTGAATATGATGTGCACAGCGCTAGCAATGCCAAGGTCATTGGTTAATTTCCCAGGGAAATGCATGAACCGATCAAATGTAAACCTTGAATGCAATATGAGTCACTCTGGATAAAAGCATCTGCTTAATGCATGAATGCAAATACATTAATCCCATCGATTTGTAACTGAAATACAAATGTAAGCCATCTATATCTCTACAAATGTCAGCGTTGACAGCAAATCAGCCAACATTTGTTATCTGAGAACTAATTGAATCCCAAAACAAAGCGAAGCGCTCTGCTGTTTTCATAATGTTTTAAACAGCAGCGATCGCTGCATGCTCTTTAATCGCATTTAACATTTTACCCTATTGTGTAGTAAATACACATTAATGATATGATGTATGTCACGCTGAAGTATCTCTAGAGAGACGGCTTGTTTTCGGTTGAGTCAGTGCTCTAATTGGAGCGTTTCCTGTCTGCTGCAGGTTCATACTGTAATGATCGTCCGAGAGTAGGTGGTTTTCTCTTCTCTCTGTGACTCACGCTTCGTCTGGCTGACAGGATGTACAGGTGCATTGCTGCTTGGATAATTAAAAGGCCAACTGGTTTATCAGTAAATGAAAAGTTTGTCGAATAATGAGACTTGTGTCGACATCTCTCTGTTCACGCAGTATTTTTCTATGCAGAATCCAGCTTCTAAAACATGTTTTCTTTGAGTAAATGAGGACAGAATTGTAATCGTTGGCAGGGTGGAGTGTTAGAGCACTTTATCTGGCGTCTGGATTTCAGAGCTGTGATTTCACGCCGCAAGCGATGGTATCGGTTTTGGTTCCAGCAGAAATTTTCACGGCTTCACCCCAACAACCCTCTGATTATCTGAAGTATTTTTATACGGTGCTTTATGATTCTGACCATATCTGATCTGGAAATAGTGATAGGATGGTTTTCTTCTATTCTTCTGTTAATATGTGGATGGCTGCTGACATGTTAGGCAAGTTTTATCGCATCGATTTAAAGTGGGTGACTCACTTTAGCCACCCCAACACACTGAGTAGATTTAATTCTTTGCATGCTGATTTAAAAACATACTAGTGTTAGCAACTGAATCTGCTTTTATGTATTATTGCAGTTATTATAAATAGGATCAAGCATATCCATATTAAATTTGAGCTTAGCAAATGTGAATTTTCTGCCATCTATTCACGTTTTTGCATGAGTTGATTTTAAATATGCATGACACATTCAAAAATTGTTTAGATTAAGCACTTCGAAGCATTGCGTTTAGGCTTTCAAATAAGATTCTTATGAATAGCAAATGTGTGCAAGTTTGTATTTGTACAGACGCCAATGGCTTGCGTGAATTAGTAATAGTTTGATATTAATGCTATAATTGAATTCCACCTGAAACCTCTATTGATGTTTGCTAATGTTAAATATTTAATGTATATAATATATATAATGTAAAATATTTTATATAAAATTATATTTTTCTTTCAAAAATAAACAAGAAATTATGACAGTGTTTTAGTGGTACTTAAAAAAAAAAAAGATTAACGTCATAATATTTTGAGAATAAAGTCGAAATTACAAGAAAAAAGTTGATGAGAATACGAGAATAAAGTCGAAATGGTTTGAGAATAAAGTCGAGATACTTTGGGAATAAAGTCGAAATCCTTTGGGAATAAAGTCGAAATCTTTTGGGAATAAAGTCGGAATACTTTGGGAATAAAGTCGGAATACTTTGGGAATAAAGTCGAAATACTTTGGGAATAAAGTCGGAATATTTCGGGAATAAAGTCAAAAATAATTTGGGAATAAAGTTGAGATATTATGAGAAAGAAGTAGAAATACTTTGGGAATAATGACGAAATACTATGAGAATGAAGTCGAAAGACTTTGGAAATAAAGTTGAAATACTATGAGAAAAAAGTAGAAATACTTTGGGAATAAAGTCGAAATTCTTTTGGGAAAAAAGTCAAAATATTTTTGGGAAAAAATATGAATACTTTGGGAATGAAGTCGAGATACTATGAGAATAAAGTCGAAATACTTTGAGAAAGTCGGAATGCTATGGGGAAAAAGTTTTATAGAGAATTACAAACAATGTGTTTTAAAATAATGTTTTTTTTTCACACTCTTTAATGTGGCGTGACAGATCGCTGTATTCATGTGAATCAATTGTGTTTTCACTTACAACGAGACATTTGTTTCATTAAATTATAGCCTACTGCTTTCTTTGTGAAAATTCCACCACCTACTCAGCAAAAACCTTGGTGGCATCCAACCTTTCATTCCTTACGTGTTTAATTAAAAACAACAAAAAAACGTATTCAACTTTGAAGTAGGCTCGTTATATATGACAGGGGTTATATTAGTGTCTTTTCTGAGGTTTATAACATGAAGTGACTATTCACAAGCTGTTTTATTCACGGGATAATGCAGTAAATGATTGCACATAATATTTAACGTCTTCCATTCATTGTTTAGTGCGCCAGACACCCAATGATTCTGTGCTTTGTTGCTTTTAATATAAAACAGCTCAGCTTTCAAATTCAGTTCTATCATGAAATGCAAATTATGAATGTGTTTTTCCTCTTAATTTCAAGTTTATAGCAAGATATATAAGTAAAGGAACATTAGAAGGCATGAAAAAAAAAAAAATTATAGCCTAATTTAATGAAACTAATGTCTCATTGTAACCGGAAAGATGATCGACTCACATGCCACTTAAACTGAAGCGAATACAGTGATCTGTCACACCACATTAAAGAGTGTGAAAAACACATTATTGTAGGATATGTTGTTTTTGTTTCACTACAAATCTGACAGATTTTAAAAGCTGAGACTTTGGAATATCTCCCAGTGCTCTCAATCTGGGCCATTTGTGTGCAAAATAGGCAAGAATATACTCTAAAATATTATAGCTTTAGTTTCATAATTGCTGCAAATATATTGTCGAAACATTTTGACTTTATTCTCTAAACATTTCAAATTATTTTTTGTAATTTTGACTGTATTCTCAAAATATTTTTACTTTATTCTCATAATATTTTGACTTTATTCTCATAATATTTTGACTTTATTCTCATAGTATTTGGACTTTACTCAAAATATTTTGACTTTATTCTCGAAATATTTAAACTTTATTCTCCTAATATTTTGAATTTACTCTCTAAATATTCTGACTTTACTCTCAAAATATTTCAGCTTTATTTTGAAATATTTCGATTTTATTTTCATAATATTTAGACCTTACACTCGAAATATTTTGAATTTACTCTTGAAATATTTTGACTTTTTTTTTCTCAAAATATTTTGACTTTATTTTCCTAATATTTCGACTTTACTCTCTAAATATTCTGACTTTACTCAAGATATTTCAACTTTATTCTTGAAATATTTTGACTTTATTCTCCTAATATTTCAATTTTATTCTCCTAATATTTAGACCTTACGCTCAAAATATTTTGACTTTACTCTCGAAATATTTTGCGACTTTATTCTCCTAATATTTCGGCTTTACTCTCATTATATTTAATCTTTATTCAAGAAATATTCCAACTTTATTCTCAAAATATTTTGACTTTACTCTTGTAGTATTTTTGTTTTATTCCCGTAATATTTATACTTTATTCTCAATTTCGACTAGGATATAACACTATTTGGTTGAGATACAACTATTAGTAGTGAGAAAATCACGTTTAAACTTGTTCAAATGAAATTTTTAGCCATGCACATTACTTATAAAAAAAATTAGTTTTTATATATTAACAGTAGTAAATTTACACAATGGAATTATATTTTAATGATTTTGTCATAAAAAAAATATATATATATATATATATATATATATATATATTTTTTTTTATATATATATTTTTGCCCCATAAAATGTATTTTTGGCTATTTCTACAAATATACCCATGCTACTGGGTTTTGTGCTCCAGGGTCAAATATTGGAAAAAACAAAAGTTTGCTCTGATAGAAAAAGCATCTGCTATGATCATAAATACAAACATTTCTTCACTTGTTTCTCCTGTCATGATTTTCTTAGTATGTGTGAAGACTAGCGATTTGGACTGAAGTTCATCAGCTGATTCTGTGCGCATGAAATCTGTAACAGAGATTGCCTGCCACACTTGTTTGCCTGACCTTTCTCGATGGCGATCGATGTAGCGCAGCATGTGAGAGCGCAGCAGGTTGACAGTGTCGCCGCAGGAACATCGGGAGAACATTTACCGAACATAGGCTATGAGTCAGCCTCGTCTTTGTCCGTCAGCCGCGCTAAGAATAGCCGATGTAGGAATGCATCAGCGCTCCAGCAGATCAATAGCTACTGTATTCACAGAATGCGTAAGTGTGTTTACATCCGCCGCAGATGCCGAGGGTTAGTCAATGCGACTGCCGCCCACTTCAGGCAAAAAGAGCAAGATGCTCTGACGCGCTCGTGCCAGTTTGCACACGATGACGTGCTCGGATGATCGGTAGCTCGATATTAATGCTGTAATAATTGCATTCCACCTGAAACCTTTATTGACGCCGGCTAATGTGAAATGTAATTCTCAAAGTTCAGCGGAAGATTTTCCCATTGCTGTTTATTTTTCCCATTCATCTCTGAGAATCTCTTAGAACACATTCTCAAAGGGCTCAGTTTGAAATGCGTAGCTTATAATTACAGTTTGAGCCCAAACACACACGCTCCCCATAATCGAGCCGGTTGTGGGCCGTTCTGATCAGACCCCTGGGACGCGTCGGTTTCTCCAAAGGGAAGTCTGTAAGCGCTGGGTAATGGACTGCTTTACAGCAAACAGGCAGAACCTCTAATCTGGTTAGACCCCACTGGTATGATGCCGAGGAAAGCATATTTAGAGCTGGGCGTGTTTGTGTGCATTTAGACGCTCTCGAGGGGGTCCGGATGTGTCTGCTTTACCATTTCACAGTTCCTTCAGTTGCGTTTTGATAGGAGGACACGTGCCTTCATGCTCCTGTAATCATAATTACGCCTTTACGATTTGGAAATGCAGACAGAATTATTGCACAGATGCAAAAATTCACTGTATAATGTGGATGGTCACAGAATCTTGGATGAATAACTCAAAAGTAGGTTTGTAGAGTTAATCAAATTGTGTTATCTGTCAGTTTTTAAGCTATTTAGGTATAAACCTGCGTGTTGTATGTACTTCTGTAAGTAATAACAGTAAAAGTAGTTATGCCGTTTAATAAAACATTATTTTTTTTAAAGGAATATCACAATTTTTGGCTGTTTCGAAACTAATTTAGTTTTAGTTATAATTATTTTAGTACTACAGGGTAAACTAAATTAAAATGAGAATTTTTGTTTTGGTAATTAGCTGAAATGAAAGGGTTTTTTTTTTACCTTTTATTTTATTTCAGTTATTGTTTATTTTGTTTCAAACAGTGGAAATGGTATTTTATGGTTTTAATTTTCTTTCAGAATTAGTTTTAGGTAACTAATATCCCTGCTGCCAACTACTAGAACTAATTACTCCTCACTTACCAGACTGTCCAGCAGTCTTATTATAATAATAATAATAATAATAATAATAATAATAATAATGCATTTTATTCATCACATGCTTTTCTTAACCTAATTGCTAAGTCTTGGATTCAGATGTATTTTTCACATTTCAATACACTCTTTAATAGAGAACCATGAACCAAACCAACTGACTCTGTGGTGAATCACAACCTTTTGATGGAAATAATTCTTTGAACATCTGAAAATAAGATAAAGACTGTCTGCTAAACAAGGTTAATGATCTACAGCTCTCATTCAAGGTAAATGAAGCTGAACTTCCATTAGAAATGCATCTAACTAGATTAAACAAGTAGTTTGCGAATGTAGGCAGACTGACTGGATTACATCAGACGCAGTGCTTCATGGGAGTGGGTGGTCACCACCGAGCCTTCTTTCTGTTTCCATGGCAACAGTCACTTCTCCGATTATTGGATGTCTCTTTAGGATTATGGGTTGTTTAGTGTATTCACCAGCAATTTGGCTTTCAAACATGATTGATGGTCATAAAATGTGTTTCTACAGAAGCTGAGCATCCTCAGAATCTGGAATCATGAAAGGTTTATACACTACAGCTCTCTCTGTAGAGGAAATGAATGTGTTTGTTGTTGTTGTTTTTGGCTTCTGGTGCCCTAGTGTCGTGTTCTGCACAGATGTGAGACAATTCACAAATAATGCTGTCTAAAATGTCAGTAGTTTGTACTAAGACTTGTGAAACCAGACTCTGCTTTTGCATGTATGCATTTGGCAGACGCTTTTATCCAAAGTGACTTTTTGGATTTATAGGAGTTCATGCATTTCCAAGGAATTGAAACCCATGATGTATGCTGTTTAAAAATACATTACAAAGCATTAAATTAGTTTTTACCCTGTATTATATTGTTTTCTGTAGGTAAAACTGAAGTTATTGTATTCTAATTTATTGTTTTTTGTTTACTACTACTTTATAAGTTTCTTTGAAGCAATCTGCACATAAAATAAAAATAAAAATAAAAAAGGAAAGTAAATCCAATATTGACTTAAATTATCATACTATACTAGGGATGCGCCAAAGGCCAATTACCATGTTTTTTCCCCCATGTATTTCTATTTTGTCAAATTTTTTCTCTATTGCATAAATTAAATATCCAAAATGTGCTTTTTTACTTGCTTGTCTTGCTTTTCACAACAAAAAAAAAAAAAAAATTACAAAATAACGATTTAAAAATATTTACTTAACACTGAACTTTTGTAAAATTCTAGTAGACATAGTCTACCAACAAAGCACAATTTAACTTAAAATAAATAAGTTAGTAAAATAATATTCTTTGGCCATTTTTAAGACCCCCTTCTTGAATCAGGCATGTGTTTTAAAATGAACAAATAAATGCAGCCTTGCTGAGCAAAGGAGAATGTTAGAATAAATGTATTAATAGAGCTGTTGGAATGATTGTTAGCATTATTTTTGACAACAACAGTAAAAAATGACAATACTAACATTTATGAATGTTGACTTTTTTTATTTTGGCGGAAACCCACAAGAAGACCTAAATCCTACTTTTTGCTGACAGCAGCAGATTTCTGAATGATTGTCATATTTGGGCTTTGAACCCTGGCTAAGGAGCTGCTGCAGCGCTGTCAGAATAAATACAATTGGTGCATGAATTAGACAACATAATGTTCTGTAGTTTATTTACTGATGGATGATTTCAGTCATCATACAGTAACCTTTCTCTTCTCATGAAGACATACGATGTGACACTAAATAGTCTCTCGCTGTCGCTGCTTGGAATGATTTTTGTGTCTTTCTCAGACAGTTTTAAAAATGCTTCCACACTGACCACATGTTTGCTGCATTAGTGCACGCCTTTATTTGATCACGTCACATCATTGTTCATTATCATTTATTCTGCCTTTTCTCTTATTTGGACGAACACAATTTTTTTTTTTGCTCTTTTTGGCCGAATAATTTCGGTTGCCGAACATTTGGTGCATCCCTATACTATTATATACTATGATGTGCTATTCTGTACTGTTCAAAGCTCAGTTCTATAGTATATTTGCTCATCAGAGCTATTTGGAGCTGACAGCATCGATAAATGCCCATCTTTCTTCATTCTCTACGATGCAGGAAGAGCTGAAGTTGGGAATTTATCCAGCTCAGGAAATGGACAATGAAACATTGTGAGAGACACACCATATCAGCCCTTCAAAGAACTAGAAAAGCATGGCCAAAACTCTCTTGTCTCTATTTTCAGACGTCTCCTTTAGCAGGAAACACTAAGCGGACTGAACAGTTTGTGCACATAAAATACTGTTGACGGTTTCTCTGGGATTTAAGCTCAGTTTAAAGGTCTTTAGGACTCGGCGGACGAGCTGTCAGAACGACGGTCAAAGCAAATATTCACGAGTCGCTGCGATTGGTTCATCTTCCCCTCCGCTGCAGTATTTTTGTCAGTTTCATTCTCTCTCTGTCTCCGTTAGTAATGTCTGTTGTGATTGTGCTGCGGCTGGGATTTCACTCTTTATTTTTGGAACACGTTTATCCGTCAGACAACATTTCGTCAGTCCTGAATCACTGACATATGATGCATGTGGGAGCTTGAGTTGTTTCCTGTCTTTGTTGGTTTGTTCTGAGGTTCATGTGTCTTTTTATACCGTCGTAGGCGGTCGGTTCTCTATATTTGGGAGGTTTTTTGTGTCTTCGTTTCCTCTGTGAGAAGTTTTCAGCTGAAGTGCATTATTACTTTGCTTCCTGAAGAGCATCTGTTATGCTTTCCAAAAATTGCTCATCAGTTTTTGACTCAAGCAGGAGAGTGAGTGTGGGAGGAGTCTGTTGGTTTGACTGACCAATGGCAGGCATAGGGCGGAGTCAAAGGGGTGGGAGGAGTATTTGGGGAACCTGTGTGAAAACATTCATAATAGTTTTATTTCAAGTTGCTTAATAGAGTACTTGAATTTGACTTTGAAATTTAAGGCCTGGAAAACCTTTGAAAATGGCAATATTCCTGAAGAGGTACTTGAAAAGTGCCTAAATTATTGAAAGACAATGTATCTATGAAATAAGTGTTCAGTTTTGTCAATAAGCGCATATCTTTTCAAGCAAAATTCACGCAATTCAAAAAATATACACAAATACAAATTAACCGTGGTTTTACTAGAGTAAAAGTGTAGTATACTTTGTATTACTGTGCATGTGCTTCTTTATTTTTGACTTTTTTTTTATTAGTATATTTTATACATATTTATATACATCTGTTTCACTTAGAATTTTAGAATCTGACAAAGAAGACTAAAGTGAGAATATCAAAAAAGTAATTTCTTGAAACTCATGGAATCTGTTTGAACCCTGTTTTGTGTTTTTTCTTCACAATCTTTCAGTCTTGGGTTTGCATATATTTTTGTTCTTTTTAAGGACTTTAAGGAAGTTTTCCATTTTTGCGATTTTACAAAGCAAAGCTCTATTATAATCAGTGAAGCTAACTTTTTGCACTGGTTGCAAGTGCCTTTTTTCTTAGGTGCACCAGCACAAAAGTTAGGTGAAATTGGAAAATTTCAACCACATTGCATTTAGCACCGCAGTTTTACAAGTCCACTTGTTCACGGTTGTATTAAATCAATATCTCATTTACAAACTCCCTTAAAAAAATTGTTAAAAGCTGTCACTCATCTTAGTTCGCAATCTTACAAAGCTCTATTATAATCAGCAAAGCTCTCTCCACTGCACAATCAGTCTCTTAGTTACACTCTCTCTACACTCAGTTTATGAAAGGTTTGGTGAGAGATGTCTGTGATGCATTACTCAATGTTGCTCAACTTTGAAGCTTCACTCAGTGCAAGCACAAATACGCAGATCGGGTCAGTTGCACATGGTGCTCCTAAAATAATACGCACGCAGTGGTTTTCAGTCGCAAATGCCAGTGAAATCGTCACACTGTAGAGCCCTCGATGATGTCCTCAACATTTAAAGAGAAAGGAGAGGTCAACTTCCTGTTTTACGTGAGCAAATGACATCATTGAACTGATGAAAGAGCACATGTTATTTATGCTGTTACAATGAGTAATTACAGTTCAGTTCGGAAACTGCAGTAATTTGATTTGCAGAAATGTGCAGAACTCAAACAAACTCACACGTGTGTGTAAATGAAGGACAGTTGTAGTGGAGTTATTACCCTCCGGCCTGCTTTGGGGTTCTGGTGTAATCAGCACTTTAGCAGCGTGTGTGTGTGTGTGTGTGTGTGTGTGTGTGTGTGTGTGTGTGTGTGTGTGTGTGTGTGTGTGTGTGTGTGTGTGTGTGTGTGTCCAGCCTCAGCACTTTCGGCTGTAATGAGCCGATGTCTAATGGCGGAGACAGAGAACTCAGAGTTCAGATCTCTGAGCAAGACAGAAGCGTTATATTATAAAATGAGAGACTACAAGTCAACGATTGTCTTGTCGTGATGTGTCCATGTTAATGAACTCAAATGTAGAAAAAACTCAACTGCATGCATTTTGTTTTGACAATCTCTGTTTTCATTTCTTTGTGGTATTGTGACACTTGCGGTTCGCGTTCCTGATGAAAATGTTCCCTTACATCTAATTCGTGTCATGTTAATTAATGGACACCATTTAAAGATGATGTTGTTTGGTTATGAGTGAATGAATTCACATTTGCATGAAACTAATGGAGGGTGTAATGAATGCGAAAGGCTGTGCAGACATGTGCATGTGCTATTCACTACATTCCCAGTAAGAAGCTAAACAAAACACAGTACTTCAGGCTTTTTCGTGGAGATTTATAATTAGATGAGTGTTGTAAACATGCAAGTCTGTTATAGTTCTAATCAGGTGTTTTTTTTCTTTGTGTCGTCAGGACGGTTGGCGCAGGGCTCAACTCTCCTGCCAAGACCAACTCCATGGAAAAAAAACTGCACCTTAAAAGCAAAGAACTACAAGACACTCAAGACAAATGTCACAAGGTAAGAGCACAGAAATGCCTGATAAACATACAGTTAATGCAAGGTAAACTGCATCAACACCAACTCGTTTCTCAATGAAATTCACATGTACAATATTACATGTGCAATGGATGGTGATGGAGTGCACCAGAAACAACATTATGTAGAGAATTTTGGTTAGCTCAAAGAATTTAAGATGATCAATATATGTGTGTATATGCATGAGACTGTTTCTCTCATCACATATACACTGCAAACTCCACCAGGTCTTACGACCAATGAATAGGATGAAATGAGTTATTTAAAACATACATTTCAGTCAGGGAAAGTAGTTTAACTCACAGGAAATCGTGTATAATAATCGTCATTAAATATACGCAATTTCCAGTTTCTGATCAGTAACAGTAATAACGATATCGACTGGTTTCTTTGTCCAGCAAATTATTCAGCGATACCCATTACTCTGACGTTGGCCCGTCGTCACGGCAACGCGTTTTTACTAACCAGAACGGAGTTAAAACAATTGAACAGAATAGGGCTTAAGGTAGCAATATGAGATCGAAACAGTTTCAGTGACTTTGTAATGTAAGCATTCAGCACAGAGAATCATTATATGTGAATATATGGTTGTTTATTAAACTATTCTACTTACAAACGATCGCACATAGACAAACGTACATAAAACACAAATAGACAGAGAACGCGTGAGAGAGAGGGAGTAAGAGAGAGAGAGAGAGAGAGAGAGAGAGAGAGAGAGAGAGAGAGAGTAAGAGAGAGAGACAGAAAGTGAGTTTGCAAGGGACAGGAATGCAAACAGTTCTGAACAACCTGAAATCGTTTCTTTTATAAAACGCCTAATACGCAGCTATCTACGTTTGTAGAAAGGACGGATACTTGCAAGCTTGTTGTTGTGCATTGGTTCCGTATGTATTCAGTTCAGAAAGTCCTTTCCAGTTCCTTGAGAGTATTGCAGGCCTCATCATCTCCACTGCCAGGTGAGCCCAAACCCCCCCCCCCCCCCCCATGGATCTGGGGGGAGGTGCGGGTGACGTGTCTTTGTGTCCCGAAGGCAAGAGCAAGCGAATGAGAGAGATGAGGGAAGGTTTATAAACCTGTAGGTCGTTCACGCCCACAGTTGGACCTTGACCAATCCGGTTGATCTGAGTTTTGGAGGGAAGATTGAAAGTCTTTGTCTCTCACAATGGGGTTTCGCATGTGGAAGCTGATTGGTTGTTTGGCCACAAAACTTTCAAAAGTTCAATAATACATATAAAGCAATGAGTTATTAAGATGCCACGAACATTAACATTTAGGGAATAATAAATGCTGCTCATAGACACCAAACATGATCTATGTATCTTCTCGTTTGACTGAGTGATTCTAAATGTGAGAGTCTTAGCATGCACAATAATTCACCTATTGCGGATTAATGTTTGAGGCCGACATACATAACAGAAACAACAATATAAGAAAAGGTAACACATTGATACGTGTACATTTCTATATAACTGTATGTGGGACTGCATGTCTGAATAAGGAAAGTCTATCTTTCCCTGCATTTCTGGTAGGAGTCTTATCTTGATGGTGGGGGGATGAGCTGGATAGTGAACAAAGGACTGGCTCATAGCACATAGGTGTTAATCATGGGGGAGAAGTCATTTAAGGAATATAACTAGTTATTTCATGTCTGATTGGCTCCATGCACTACAATTAGTAGTTTTAAGATGCATTTGTTGTTGGCTAATTGTAGGGCTGGGTGTTGGCAAATATTACACTTTAATAAACCTATGTTCCGATTCAGTCTTGATTCAGTTTGTTATTGATTATTTTGAATATATATGGGGGGCTTATACATTTACAATAAATGTAAACTATACAGGAAACCCTATGGAAGCCTGTTTATGCCAGGATTTTTTTATCTCACAATTTAGAAATTTTTCATTGCAAATTCAGAATTGCAATTTTATCTCACAATTCAGACTTTTTGAGAAAATGCGAGTTTACATTTGCATTTATATCTTGTAGCTTTGCATTTATATTTCACAATTCTGTACTTTCAACTCGCAGTTCTGAGAAGAAAAGTCAGAATTCTGAGTTTTGCATAATTTCATATTTATTTAAGCTTTTTTTCATGTTAAATTATGGCACATTTATTTATTTGCATAAATGCATAATTCATAAAAATAAATATGCAAATAAAAAAATAAATGAAAGAATAAAAATAGTTAAAAAATAAATGCAGAAAATAATTAATAAAGTCAAAAAATAATAAAAATGTATTTTGTGACTTTGTTTGTATTACTTCCTGTATTTATTTCCTTCATTTTAACTGTTTTTAAAATCTTTTGTTTTATTCATTTTTAATTTAATTTTATATATATTTATCTATTTTTCATGCTTATCCTTGCCTATTTTTTTATCTCACAATTCAGACATTTTTCATTGCAATTTTGTCTTAGAATTCAGACTTTTCTTATCAGAATTGCAAGTTTACATCTGAATTTATATATTGCAGCTTAGCATTTATATTTCACAATTCTGTACTTTCATCTGAGAAGAAAAGTGTACCTGTAAGAAGTGAAGTGTTACTGTAATAATAATGGATAAAATTAAACGATTTGTATACAAATATTTAAAGCATTTTTATAATAATAACTTTATAACAAGCTTTTGATATAATTATATTTATGCCTCAATTTGTTGCTGGAATAGAAACATTTAAAAAGTGGCTGTAATAAAGACATTTGATGTTTGATTTTTTAATTTTTTTTTTTACATATAATGTAAAGTAAAAATATAATGAATATGTAACATATTGCATATATTTATCAAAATGCTCCTTTCTAGAGTTGAAGTTGTTCTAGCTGACTAGATATGAGTTTATGGACATTTAATGGCTTTGCTGAGGTAAATGACATTGTTCACAAACTGTTTTATTGACATCTTTCTGTGGTTGAAACATTGACTGATTGTTTAAATGAGATATTATTTATAATTGTTCTGTTTCTTTGAACATCTGATGTTCATTCATGTGCATTTGGTGCTATAACTAGTAGTAAAGAGATCACTTCACATGCAACTACAGTCATCTGTCATGCCACATTTAAGAGCATCAACCACATTTATTGTTTGCATTTTGTGATAAAATTGACAAAGTTCAGAAGTAGCGTGTTTACGAATGGCTAAAAGATTGATTTAAGAATCAATATTGTTTCATTAAAATGAGAATCAATTAAAATTGATCAACTGATATGGTCAACCCAGCTCTGACAAATTGAGTAAAGAGTGTGTGAAGTCTTAGTTTTATGGTTGTGTTGTTGGCGTTGTCTGAGCACTGCTGTAAAATGCATTTAGACCTGGTGCTTATGTTTGTGGCCGCTCAGATGGAGCAAGAGATCTCGCGGTTTCAGCGTAAGATGACTGACCTGGAGTCAGTCCTCCAGCAGAAGGATGTGGAGCTCAAAGCCTCCGAGACCCAGAGGAGCATCCTGGAGCAGGACCTCGCCACCTACATCACCGAATGCAGCGTGAGTAATGCTCTAACATCGTAGTGCTCTAATCATAATGCACTTTATTTAGAGACGAGCAATCTGTGCTTTAAATGAGTAGGCGCAAAGGCCAGTAAACTAGGGATGCATTGATTTAAAGCATTACTCCACTTCCAAAATAAAAGTTTCCTGATAATTTACTCTCATCTTACGCTTCATGTCTTTCTTTCTTCAGTCAAAAAAAAGGAAACATTCTAGGATTTGTCTGCACTGTACTGGACTTCAATGGTAATCAATGGATTGAAGGTTAAAAATGCAGTTTCAGTGCAGCTTCAAAGGGCTCTATACGATCCCAGCTGAGGAATAAATGTCTTATCTAGTGAAATGAAGACATGTTGGCAAAATATATCCAAAAATTTAATAATAGAAAAATAAATAATGCAATAAATGACTTGCTAAAACAAATGCATAATTTTTAATTGAATTTAGTCCTGACTTTATTTTTGTATTACTTCCCGTATTTATTTCCTTTATTTTGACTGTTTTTCATTCTTTCTTTCATTTTTTTAAATTTAATTTCATATTTATTTAACCATTTATTTCTGTGTTTAAATGGATAATTTATTTATTTATTTACTTATTTGCATAAATGCATAATATATAAAATTAAATATGCAAATAAAAAATAAATGAAATAATACAAATAAAGTAAAATAATAAATACAGAAAACTATTAAAGTCAAAAATAATAAAAAATTATTTTTACTAAATTTAGGACTGAGCAAGTGTTTAGTCCTGACTTTATTTTTGTATTACTTCCGGTATTTATTTCCTTTATTTTAATTGTTTTTTAAATTCATTTTTAATTGAATCTCATATTTAAGCATTTATTTCCATGTTTAAATAATGGCACTTTTTTATTTATTTTTATTTGCATGAATGCATAATTCATAAAATTAAATATGCAAATAATAAAATAAATGAAATGATACAAATAAAGTTAAAAATAAATACAGAAAATAATTAATAAAGGCAAAAATAATAAAAATGTATTTTTACTAAATTTAGGATTAAACACTTTGCAAGTGTTTAGTCCTGACTTTATTTTTGTATTACTTCCTTTATTTTTAACTTTTTTTTTTTATCCTTTCTTAATTTAATTTTTAATTTCATATTTAAGCATTTATTTCCATGCATAAATCCATAATTCATAAAAATAGATATGCAAATAAAATAAATGAACACTTTGGAAGTGTTTAGTCCTGGTTTTATTTTTTATATTACTTCCTATTTTAATTTCCTTTATTTTACCAGTTTTTTATTCATTTTTAATTAATTAATTAATTAATTATTTATTTAAGCATTTATTTTCATGTCTAAATAATGGCACATTTATTTATTTATTTGCATAAATGCATAATTCATAAATAAAAGAAATAATTCAAATATTAGTTATCACTCGTCTAACTGCTAGTTGTTTAGGTTATGGACTCGTGAGAGTGTACTTTCTCTCTGACAGCAAGACTTTATCAGTACACATTCTCTGATGGCCATTATCTATTGTTTTATATCTAAAACAGCAAAACTGACTGGATTTCATATCTGTGCTCTTGATGCTCTGTCTTTAATGCAAATACACCTGCTGAAAAAAGTACGCTTGGCACGCTGTTCAATTTTTGTTCTGACCTTGTGTTTCGAACCGCCACTGCATCTCAACATAACAGACGTGTGTGTGTGTGTGTGTGTGTGTGTGTGTGTGTGTGTGTGTGTGTGTGTGTGTGTGTGTGTGTGTGTGTGTGTGTGTGTGTGTGTGTGTGTGTGTGTGTGTGTGTGTGTGTGTGTGTGTGTGTGTGTTTTTAGAGTCTGAAGCGCAGTCTGGAACAGGCTCGTGTTGAAGTGTCACAGGAAGATGATAAAGCTCTCCAGCTCCTCCATGACATCAGAGAACAGAGCAACAAACTCCAGGAGATCAAGGAGCAGGTAAACCAATGCATTTCACCACACCATTACAGTGACATACTTCATTTTAGTACAGAAAACGCTGTTTATTAGTACTTATATAGCACATATTGTATGATTATTAATGCATCCAGATTTAAATCTTTTAAAGCAGTAGAGAAGCTAAAATAATGACTTTTAGTGCCATATTAAAAAAAACATTAGGAGATTAAAATAGAGATTAGAATAAAGTAGAAATGTTTCGAGAATAAAGTGGAAATGCTACGAGAATTAAGTTGAAATACTATGAGAATAATTTTCACAAAGAAAACGGACTTCTTTCGACTTCATTCTCATAATATTCAGATTTCAATCTCGAAACATTTCCACTCAAAACATTTTGATTTTATTCTCGTATTTCGACTTTATTCACAAAACATTTTGAATTTATTCTCGTCATTTTGACTTTATTTTCAAAATATTTTGACTTTATTCTCGTAATTTTGACTATTCTCGAAATATTTCAACTTTATTCTCATAATTTTGCCTTTATTTTTGTAATTTAAATGTTTTTCGCAATATTTCAACTTTATTCTCGTAATTTTGATTTTATCTTCTAAATATTTCGACTTTATTCTCGAAACATTTGACTTTATTTTTGAAACATTTGACTTGTAATTTAAATTTTATTTCTGAAATATTTCGACTTTATTCTCGTAATTTTGACTATTTTCAAAATATTTTGACTTTTATTTTTTTAAACATTTTGACTTTTTTTCTTGTAATTAGATTTTATTTTCAAAATATTTCGACTTTATTCTCGAAACATTTGACTTTATTCTCGGAATTTAGGTTTTATTTTCAAAATATTTCAACTTTATTCGCGAAAAATTTTGACTTTATTCTCAGAATTGTTACTATTTCTGAAATATTTAGACTTTATTCTCGTAATTTTGACTCTTTTCAAAATATTTTGACTTTATTTTTCTAAACATTTTGACTTTTCTCGTAATTGAGTATTTCCGAAATATTTCAACTTTATTTTTCGAAACGTTTAGACTTTTTTCTTTTAATTTAGGTTTTATTTTCAAAATATTTCGACTTTATTCGCAAAACATTTTGACTTTATTCTCAGAATTGTTACTATTTCTGAAATATTTCGACTTTATTCTCAGAATTGTTACTATTTCTGAAATATTTCGACTTTATTCTCGTAATTTTGACTATTTTCCAAATATTTTGACTTTATTTTTCTAAACATTTTGACTTTTCTCGTAATTTTGAGTATTTCCGAAATATTTCGACTTTATTTTTTGAAACATTTAGACTTTTTTTCTTTTAATTTAGGTTTTATTTTCAAAATATTTAGACTTTATTCTCGAAACATTTGACTTTATTCTCAGAATTTAGGTTTTATTTTCAAAATATTTCAACTTTATTCGCGAAAAATTTTGACTTTATTCTCAGAATGGTTACTATTTCTGAAATATTTCGACTTTATTCTCGTAATTTTGACTATTTTCAAAATATTTTGACTTTTCTCGTAATTTTGAGTATTTCCGAAATATTTCAACTTTATTTTTCGAAACATTTAGACTTTTTTTCTTGTAATTTAGGTTTTATTTTCAAAATATTTCGACTTTATTCGCAAAACATTTTGACTTTATTCTCATAATTTTGACTATTTTCAAAATATTTTGACTTTATTTTTTGAAACATTTCGACTTTATTCTTGTAATTTAGATTTTATTTTCAAAATATTCCGACTTTATTCTCGAAACATTTGACTTTATTCTCGTAATTTCAACTTTATTTTTGAAATATTTCGACTTTATTCTGAAACATTTGACTTTATTCTAGTAATTTAGATTTTATTTTTAAAATATTTAAACTTTATTCTTGTAATTTGGACTGTTTTCAAAATATTTTGAATTTTCAAGCATGCAAATGTTTAAGCGGCAAATAAGCATTTTTGAGTTGTATCATGTACAGTTAGTACCAGTTAAGTGTAAAGGCTGATATTCGAGTGTAGATATTCATCAAGTAAATACTATTGAATAAGAACATGGTCGCACACGTTCCTGATTACATGAAGTCCGCATCAGTCATCGGTCCGACGGCGTCCTGCAGCACCTCCATTAGCTCGACTTTATCAGCCGTTCATTTGCAGAACTGAATCCCGTAATTGAGGCCAGGCTGAGGAGACTCGTCTAAACGCCGGCTAATCGCTAATCATCACGCATCATTAAGTTCCTCCACAAGCAAATCATGTTGCTTTTTCCTTGGTTTCCAGGTTTATGGGTGTTCTTCCTTTGCGTGTGTAGTCATTTGTTCAGTATAATGTCCTGTCAGTGACTGTGTTACACAAACATGTGTTACAGTGTAGGATGTTGGTCTTGGAAAAAGATTTCTGCCAAACAAACATAGTTTTAACCATTAGTCCATTAACTAGTGCTAAAATGATGGGTTAATAGGTTGATAACAACCAGGTTGTTCCAGGTCCATAAAGCTGTTGATTCAGGAACAGTCTTGAGTAGCATGGGTATATTTGCAGCAATAGCCAAAAATACATTGTATGGGTCAAAATTATCGACTTTTATGCCAAAAAACATTAATATTAAGTAAAGATCATGGTCAATGAAGATATTTTGTACATTTCCTACAGTAAATATATCAAAACTTAATTTTTGATTAGTAATGTGCATGGCTAAGAACTTCATTTGAACAACTTTAAAGGAGATTTTCTCAATATTTAGATTTTTTTGCACCCTCAGGTTCTAGAGTTTCAAATAGTTGTCTCTCAGACAAATATTGTCCTATTCTAACAAACCATACATCAATGGAAAGTGTATTTATTGAGCTTTCAGATGTTCTCAGACAGTAAATCGCCATTGTGTATTACTTGTTTCATCACTAGTCTGGCTTTAGTTAATTATATTAGTCAGAGCTCATCTCTACAGACACGTCAGCCGAAGATCTTCGCTCAAAGCTGCTTTGATTCAGTCTTTTATGAGGAGGATGAATCTGTGACTGTCTTGTGAGAGAAGAGAGTGGGAGATGCTCATTGGACGTGTCGTTTCCATGGAAACAGCCGTAATTGTTTATTATCTCTGGGTCATTGTGCAGGATTATAATGGAGGGTCATTTTAAGCGTAATACTAATATGAAGCGCTAGCATCTTATTCAGCATCTTTTTGTGTTTTTCCTGACTTAAGAGTACATGAGCTCTGCTGACTTTTTTCAGGGTTCGTACAAGGTGCTTAAAGTGCTTGAATTTGACTTTTTGAAGTTTAAGTTTACTTGAAATGAGCTTCAATTATTGAAAAGAATTATTGAAAGACAGTTCAAAAACATCATACTCTTTTCGCTTATTTCAGTTGTTGTCAGAAAATAATAAGCTAAGCAAGTATAGTAGTTTTTTTACTTTTGAGAAAAACCATTCTCATATCATATACAAGCAGAAACGAAAATGCAGCAAGCTGTCAAAATAAAAGTTTGGTTTAACTTGACAGAAATATTACTTAATGTAATGATAGTGCTACTGCTACTAATAAACATAATATTAAAACAATATTTACCAGAAAAAATACTTAACAGAATTTATTTACAAGACAAATTGTAAACACACAAGACAGTATTTCTGGAAAAAATTTTTTTATAAAAATAAAAATTAATAAATAATTCTTTATAAAAATCTAAGAAAACTTTATAAATTAATTAGATTTGTTTTGGATTATTAAAATGCAATGAAACTATTAAAATTAAATGCAGAAAATTAATAGAAACAGATTCACAGAATTTGATAAATAAAACATATTTTATAGTGCCTTAAAATGTAATTGTTAAACTTTCAAGAAATTGCTGTTAAATTGTGTATGTTTCATGATTTTAATTAATTAGATATGCTTTTTGATATTTTTTTATGAAACTATTAAAACAGAGTCTAGAAAAATTCAAAATGGGATAAAATTGATTTTGAAAAAAATTTAGTGGAATTTGGGAATAAAACATTTTATAGGGCCCTATTTATTCATTTGTGTCAGTTTTTTTATTTTATTATATTTGTTCTTTAGTTTGTTTCTTGAATCTATGTGCTTATTAATAATAACGATAAAATAGATAAATAAAGATAAAATAACAAAAAATTACTTTATCATGGTATAAATTGTTGTTGTGAAATAAAATGACTATATCATGAAATAAAATCGGGCTTTTTCAGTTTAAAGTAACTATAACCTCCATTTGGATCATCTGTTATTCATTTACTTGAGTCCATAATCCATAATAACCCTTCCTCCAGTGAAAAAGTCCATCTCCTGTTGCCTCTCACATCAAAATTAGATGAATGTTTTTGTAGAAGAGCCACTTTTTCCTGAACACAGACTATAGATGTGACAGCTAGTAAGCAATGGTTTATTAAGTCAAAATGGGTTTTGTTATTAATTGGATTTAGTCTGATTGTTGATATGATGGGAAAACAGCTCAGAAGTGCAGATCGTCAGGCAAACATAACGCTGTTTGAGTTGGTTCTGTGTATTTGTGAATGAACATGAGCTCAAGGCATTATGGGGAATAATATTTCACTCACTGAACTAGAAACAAGAATTAGTGGATAATCCTGTGCTGGCAAACCTGTGTCGAGATCGTGTTTAAACCCTGAGCATGCTGGGATCTGAGAACGGCTTTGTCAAGATTTACAAAGAAAACTAAGCCATCAGATTGAGAGAGATCTTTGTTTTGGGTGTTTTCTGTTTGCCATTGCTATCTATACATCTAGCCATTGTCTGAATACTAATTCTTATTAGATCTCATGCACTCATTACTACAGAATTGTATTATATTATAAAATACTGTAATATGCTTTTTATTTAAATAAGCACATAGCTGTTCAGAAGTGGGATTGGTACTTCGTCTCTTCTGCTCACCAAAGCTGCATTTATTTGATCAAAACACAGTAAAATTGCTAAATATTTTTGTAATTTAAAACACCAGTTTCCTATGTGAATATTTGTAAAAAATTATAATTTATTTCTGTGATCAAAGATGAATTTTCAGCATCATTGATCCTTAAATCATTCTAATATGCTGATTTGCTACTTAAGAAACATTTCTGATTATTATCAATGTTCAAAACAGTTGTGCTGCCCAATATTTTTGCGGAAAACATGATACATTTTATTTTTAAGGATTCACAGATGAATAGAAAATTCAAAAGATCAGCATTTAGTTTAAATAGAAACTTCTGTATCATTATAAATGTTTTTACTTTCACTTTTGAGTAATTTAGTGCGTCCTTGATTAATAAAAATATTAATTAAAAAAAAATCTTTTGAACTATAGTGTATCCTGTAGCTTGCAACATTTATTAATTAACATTTAATAATTAATTTTGGACACACGACTTAATGTTTTTTTTTTTGTCAAATATTATTTAAAAAAACAAAACAATATATCTTTTTTTTTTTTTTTTTTTTTTTTTCAATTGTGCCAATGAATGATTCTCAGTTTTTTATTTTTAAGAAAAACTGACGTTAAGAATGGAATGGAAAAAAAAAACAAATGTTTTTCTTAAAAACAAGCTGAGAATCATTCCTTGGCACAATTTGATTTAAAAATCAAATCAAATTCAATTCAATTAAAATAAAAAATATATTGTATTTTTAATAATTAATAATTGACTAAAATAAAAAAATAATAAGTCAAATGTGTCCAAACTTTTGACTAGTAGTGTATCTGTGTAGAACTAGATCTTTTGCACATCTGAAGAACATTAAATGTTGTTTGCTTGATAATAACTGTGATTACAAAAAGGCCTGTGTTGAATATAAGTGTTTATTAGCGTGCTGGACATTTTGTTCTCGTTTCGTTGAAGTAATTATACGTCTTACTGGTGGACGTCTCAGCAGATCTGATCCACGGCACAGCCTTCACTGTCAGTGTCCTCCGATCAATATCATCCGATTCATTCTCAAGATCCTCCTTTAACAAGCAGTCCCTTCGCACTGATCTCTGACACAAACACACACAAAATAAGGGCTGCGTCTTTAAAAAGCATGTTGTTTCTTTGCATCTCTGAAAGAAGTGTCTGAGATGATCACAAATGCAATATATAATGGCTGATTCTATTTAAATGCATGCATTTTAAAGTAGGATTATTTAAATATAACCAAATAGATTAATAGTAATAACAAATAGCTAATAAAGTATGCTATGACTTTTTGAGTCCAGAAATCTTACGTTTATTTCATGTATGACGCAAAATATGCGCCACATTACTAAGTTAGTTTGTTTATAATAAAACTGTAATCCAAATGCAATTCAGATACCTATACGTCTTTAATTTATGCTTAAATGTTTACCTGCAGTTTCATTTTTTTAATGCTTTATGGAGTCTCTAGTCACTCCACCAGAGCGGTGTGATATTTCATGGACACATAATTCATTGAAGTCTGTCAATTAATAGTGATATTTTGCATTAAGGTTCACTTACAGCAGCATTAAATGACTTGATGGATCTTTCAGACTGTGATTGTGGCTCAGTCTCTATATCGAGCAATCCTGTAATTTGGCAACTAAAGCATCATTTGTCTCTTAAATGTTTCCTCGCCGGAGCCAAACTGAGATGCCGTCTCTGGTTGAACTGAAGTGACGTGAAGAGCTTGTGAAAGTGCGTTCAGTCGGTTTGCGTGTGTGTTTCTCTCAGACCTCTAAACTCAGCACAATTAACCCCGTGAGACCTGCTGGCTTCACAGAGAATCTCAGCCAGTAATCATTCACATTATATTTCAGTCACTCTCTGAAGCCGCTTGTTTAATTCCTTAATGCATTTTACTCGCTCAAACCGTCATTAACCCGTCCGGCTGCTGTCAGCGGGTCATTTCACAGGAACACCACAGCTTTATCAGAGAAGAAACAAGCGGATGTCTTGGGTTGCTTGTAATTAGGGCTACCATTGTTACCTATAACTATTAAAAACTTTTTACATATTAAAAACGTTAAACATAGTGTTCATTGAAATAAAGCTGAAATAAAATAAATTATTTCAAGTAGAAATGTTGACTGAAATAAGTTTAAAATAATAAAATAAAATAATAAATGTAACAAATTATTTAAAAAAATCATAAATTTAGTAATAAAATTAAAAAGAACAACAAATTTAAAACTAAAAAATAGATAATTGCTGAAAAAAGTATGCTAGTATAATACTGTAAATAATACTGAAATATCACTGCTTATCACAGCATTTTGCTAATTGAAATAAAGATGAAATATATCTTTATATAGAAGAAAAAAAAATAGATAATGTTGACAAAATGTAAACTAAAAAAAAAGTAACTTAAAATAAAAACTACCTTTCAACAGTTTTTGAACATGAAGATTTTTAATGTATTTTAAAGAAGTCTTTTCTGCTTACTAAGCCTGCATTTATTTGATCTAAAGTACAGTAAAATTTGGAAATATTTTTACTATTTAAAATTACTGTTTTCTATTTCAATATATTATAAAATGTAATTTACTCCTGTGATTTCATAGCTGAATTTGTAACATTGTTATATGTTACAAGGGTTTTTTATTTCAGATAAATGCTGGTCTTTAGATTTTCTATTCATCAAAGAATCCTGAAAATAAAAAAATTACCCAACTCAAAATATTGATAATAATAATAATAATAATAATATGTTTCATGAACAGCAAATCAGCATATTAGAATTATTTCTGAAGGATCATGTGACACTGAAGACTGTAATGATGCTGAAAATTTAGATATGATCAAAAGAATACATTTTATTTTAAAATATATTTAAGTAAAAAACTGTTATTTTAAATAGTAAAAATATTTCAAAATTTTACTGTTTTTGCTGTGCTTTGGATTGAATAAATGCAGACTTGGTAAACAGAAGAGACTTCTTTAAAAAAAAAAAAAAACATGAAAATCTGTATTTATAAAACTATTGACTGGTAGTGTATAAAAAAGCTAATTAGTTATTTTAATTTTAAAAAATTATCTATAAATAATTAGGAAACAACACTGCTTATAACCTGGGTTTTTACTGTTACCTAAAACTTAAAAACATTTTGTTAATTGAAATTAAATGAAGCTGAAATTAAATCCAAACAAATATGTGACCCTGGACCACAAAACCAGTCTTAAGTCGCTGGGGTATATTTGTAGTAATAGCCAAAAATACATTGCATGGGTCAAAATTATTGATTTTTCTTTTATGCCAAAAATCATTAAGAAATTAAGTAAAGTTCATGTTCCATGAAGATTTTTTTGTAAAATTCCTACTGTAAACATATCAAAATGTCATTTTTAATTTGTAATATGCATTGTTAAGAACCTAATTTGGACAACTTTAAAGGTGATTTTCTCAGTCTTTTTGATTTTTTTGCATCCTTAGATTTCTAATTTCAAATAGATGTATCTCAGTCAAATATTGTCCTATCCTAACAAACCATACATCAATAGAAAGCTTATTTATTGAGCTTTCATATGATGTATAAATCTGTTTTGTCAAATTTAACCTTATGACTGGTTTTGTGGTCCAGGGTCACATATTAGATGATATTTTAATATTTTAAACTTTTATCAGAAAATAATAAAATTAAATTATAATAAAAGAGTATTTTAAAAAAGCTTAAAAAAATACAAAAATTTTAATTAGCTGAAAATATAAAAGCTAATTAATATTAATATAACACTGTTCATATAAAACAGTACAGTGTATCAGCACTGTACTGATTAATTATCATATTTATGTGCTGTGATATTTGTGTTCATGTGTTTCTTGGACAATGCTAAGGTTTTAATTATAAGAAATGTGTGTTATTCAATTGAAATATCCGTAAAAGTGATTGTTCTGTGAGTTACTGAGAACATAGTCTCATATAACCAGACCTTCAGACTGACAGCAGAAGGTCTGGGAACCTTGGCTGCTTTGATAGGCCAAGGCCTGCCCAAGAGCCCATATGACTGACAGCTAAAGCAACCAATCACATTTAGTTTTGTGCAGCATCATGTTTAGAGGCTTAGAAATGTTCCCACATTAACAGACCGGTTTCCCATGAGGGATTCAACCAATCCAATGACGACTTCAAAACTCCTAAAGTGTTTCCAATTTTGTCTGAGATATGCATCAGACATTCAGCCAGCGGTCCGTAGGTGTATCGTTTGAGGCTGAGACTACTGAGAAAATGTGGTGACATGCTGGTCTATGTGTTCAGGAGTATCACGCTCAGCTGGAGGAGATGCAGGTGACCATCAGACAGCTGGAGGAGGACCTGTCTGCCGCCCGCCGCCGCAGTGACCTGTATGAAACAGAGCTGCGAGAGTCACGGCAGACCAGCGAAGAGCTCAAGAGGAAAGCAGCCGAATACCAGCAGAGGATCCAGAAGGTCAGTGCTCTGTCAGTGAGAAATAATGATGCCAAAATCTAGAACAATCACAGCCACTGTAGGGGCATTTCATGTCAAATCAACCAAATTTTAAAAATGTCTCAAATGTTTTATTTTGCTAATATTTATTCTGAGGAAAGATAGACATGTATAGTGATGAAAGCCAAAATATTAAATGCCATGGATTAATATTTACTGAAGATTCTACTATTTTTTAGAGGGGGGTCAAAATGGCAATTTTCACCTGAGATTTAGAGTCAAGTTACAGGGGGGTAAAATGACTTTAGAAAGATGCCAGCATCATAATGTTATTTTTACACAGAGATTGGTAGCTCTATTAGTCAAATCTGTTGACTTTAACAATCTTTGTTGCATTATGTGCCAATGGTGACCATTCAAGAATGGGGAAATGGCACTTTCAGTGCAGTTTTTGACCGAGATTTGCATGCCTGTAACTCAAGAAATATTAAAAATATCTTAATGCCATTTTAGATATTGGGTCTTAACAAACTTTCCTTTTGGCATCTTTATTTTTAAGGCCCTATGAGATTCGGTTCCAGAGATATTTCAATTTCAATATGGCTCCAGGAGCAAATTGTTAAAATGTACACATTTTCAGTCGTCAAAAACCAAATGTGTGTCACTTTAGAAAAAAAATGATATTTCTTTTAGTTTAAAGAGGAATGTCTAAATAACAAATAATATTGAAACTAGAGCTGTATCTCGTTTCCTTTTGTCAAACTGCATTGAACATACCTGTCTGGAGGCCATAAATTATTCTTTTTCCAAAGTTTGAGTGCCTATAACTCAAGAAGTATCAAATATATTGCAATATGATTTTAGATTCTAGTTGTTCATAAACTTTTCTGTCTGTATCCTAATTTTCAAGGCCCTACAAAAATTTATAGAGATATGGGGATCGTAATGATGTCCAGATGGTTGAATATTACCCATTTCAGAGGCTTAAAACCAAATGTTGGTTACTTTGTATACAGCTGATACATATTGTGTTAAATAACAATGTCAGAAGATGTTCTTCAGACATTCCTTAAAAAAAAAAAGACCCACATTTGGTTTTTGACAGCTGAAAATATATACATTTTAACGATTTACTCCTGGAGCCATATTGAAATTCCAATATCTCTGGAACCAAATCTCATAGGGCGTTAAAAATAAAGATACCAAAAGGAAAGTTTGTTAAGACCCAATATGTAAAAGAAAAGCATTAATAAATTTTTAATACTTCTTGAGTTACATGCATGCAAACTTTTTTCTCATTTTTGAATGGTCACCATTGGCACATAATGCAACAAAGATTGCTAAAGTCGACAGATTTGACTAATAGAGCTACCAATCTCTGTAAAAATAACATTATGATGCTGCCATCTTTCCAAAGTCATTTACTTCACTCTAAATCTCAGGTGAAAATTGATTGAAATTTGACCCCCCTCTTAAAAACAGTATATTTCTCAGTAAATTTGCATCCATGACATTTAATATTTAAGCTTTCATCACTATACAGTTTATCTTTCTTCAAAATAAATATTAGCAAAATCAAAAATTTGCTCTCTATTTGTTCTCTTTCTCTCACAACATGTGTCATTATTTATATAGCTATACTCAGAAAATGCTGTTATCAAAATATGATGCATCTTTCTGGCCGATACATACAGTAGACTTCATTTGTGTGTAAGGGATTGTTCTTTATGTGTATTGTGTTCAGGCAAAGGAGCAGGGCAAAGCGGAGGTGGAGGAACTGCTCTCTAAACTGGAGAAGGTAGAAATCACCATCAAACACTCAGTGACTGAAATTCATTTGAAATCTGTTTGTGTCCCTCCAAATGAATAATTGAGCAGACCGGTGGACCGCACAGTCTCAATAATTCATCCGTCATCAGATCATACGCTAGACTCAAACCATGCTAAACGCCCTCTTCTCTGGGACGGACAGGATGTCCCTGTGGGCTCTTTTATCTCTGACTGAGAGCTCAAATAGATCCCACGAGAGCCGTCACTGTAAGATCATACAGGTGCTCAATTATTATTATTATTATTAATAAACCAGCACAGCTCCCAGAGTGATGCAAAACTGGGAAATAGCAGGCCTGCAAAACCACACAAAGTAATCAAATCTCAAAGTCACTGAAATTTCTATAGTGAGTAAAAATCATTTTTTTCCTGTGTTGATGTGGGTGTCAATCATCCTCAATGATGCTCACTGCGCTCTTCATGCTGGGAAATATGTCTCCGGTCAAGTAGTTTTCATTTTGAGAGGACACTTCTTCATGAATAAATGTTTTTATCAAATGTGATGATAAGCTCATCTATTAAAACTAGACACTCAAGTGCCATGTTTTACTGATAGTCTGCATTTGCTATTCAAAGCCTCCACGTATTTGTAGAAATACCCTTTTAAAAAATATATACATAATGTTTTTACCAGAGTTGTAGATACAGGGTAGTTCACCTCAAAAAAAAAAACAAAAAAAAAAAAACATGATTGTTGACTAAATAATTTTTCAATTCATTGTCAGGGCTGTACTCTCAGATAGAATGCATTGATAAAACATTGCAATTTATTTCATATTGTTATTTTGTGCATTAAGATTGAGCATTTGAGCAAATATGTTATTACTTATAAACATTAAATGAAAAAAATCAACTAATTTCTAAGACAACATTTTTTCATTTTAATATAGTTTCTCTTCATGTAGTAAAATAATATATCAAGTAGTAATAAAATATTAAAATTTAAATTACAATTTCTATGTGAATATCTGTTCAAATGTAATTCATTGCATCAATCAAACTTGAATTTTGAAAAATTTTGAATGCAGTAAAAACTGTAAAATGATATTACAATTTAAAATAACATTTTCTATGTGAATATCTGTTAAAATGTAATTTATTGCTGTGATCAGACCCAAATTTTCAAAAATTAAAAATACAGTAAAAACTAAAATATTACAATTTGAAAATAACATTTTCTATGTGGATATCTGTTAAAATGTAATTTATTGCGGTGATCAAACCTGAATTTTCCAAAATTAAAAATAATACAGTAAAAATGGTAAAATATTATTACAATTTGAAAATAACATTTTCTATGTGAATATCTGTTCAAATGTAATTTATTGCTGCGATCAAACTTAAATTATCAAAAATGAAAAATTCTGTAAAAACTAAAATATTATTACACTTTAAAATATCAGTTTCTATGTAAATATCTGTTAAAATGTAATTTATTGCTGTGATCCAACCTGCATTTTCAATTGGTCAAAGCTACCACATATTTATAAAAAATGCTCTTTAAAAAATGCACTTTATTTTATTATTTTACTTTATTTTATGCTTTTTCATTTCATATCAGCCTGTTCTGAATGATGCAATTAATAAATAGACAAATAACTACTGTACCGATACAGTCAGCGATAAATCATGCATCACTAGTTTAAATGCACTACACTGCCATCATTTCTACAATTTCCTGGCCGTCCAGGTGCTAAACGTCTCTTTGAAGCATTGCTTTGTCATTGGCTTCACCTGCGCTGACATTTTAATTTCCTCTAATTACACACTCGTCTGCTGTGATCGTCACGGTGTGTGAAATAAGAGTGACTTTATGAGCTTCTGTGTTCCAGACAAACGCCGAGCAGCAGCTGAAGATCCAGGAGCTGCAGGATAAACTCTCAAAGGTGCTGTGTTTAATTCAAATGATGTTTAATCAAAAGCTAACAATAGCGCTTAACCTTACATAGAGATCAAAAACACAAGCGTCTGCATGGAATTTTCATTTTTTTGCTGTTAAACTTCAGAGGATCTAAAGGTCACAGATGGACCTCTTGGTCTAAAACTAAGTGTTGCATGAGTAATGCGTATAATGCATTCATATTTTGCCCCTGTAATGAGCTTTGCACATGTTTGACCTTTGATCTTGCAGGCGGTGAAGGCGAGCACAGAGGCCACGGAGCTGCTGCAGAACATCCGTCAGGCCAAAGAGCGTCTGGAACGAGAACTGGAGCGTCTGCGCAACAAATCTGACCCCAGCGACACACTGCGCAGACGCCTGCGAGAGACTGAGGTACGACAGGACTCTTTGCACTGTTAACAATGGCTGATATTCACTCATGATACAGACAGATAATGTCCAGAGCATTGTTCGCATAATTAAAAAGGACAAAAAATTTAGTTGCATAAAGAAAATTAAAACCGTTTTTAGGGGGCAAAAATATTTTTGTTTTTACTTTATTTGCGAGGCAACATTTTTTTTTAAAGTATTATTACAAAGTTTCTATGCGAATATCTGTTCAAATATAATTTATTTTGGTGATCAAACCCAAAATTTCAAAAATCAAAAATACAGTAAAAATGTGAAAATATTATTACAATTTAAAATAACAGTTTCTATTTGAATAACTGTTAAAATGGAATTTATTGCTGCAATCAAACCCAGATTTTCAAAAATTATAAATGCAGTAAATTTTTTTAAATATAATTAATTTAAAATAACAGTTTCTATGTGAATATCTTTTAAAATGTAATTTATTACTGCAATCAAACCTGAATTTTTAAAAATTAAAAATACAGTACATTTTTTTAAAATATCATTACAATTTTAAATGGCTGTTTTTTTATTTGAATATCTGTTAAAATGTAATTTATTGCCATCAAACCTGACTTTTCAAAAATTAATTTTTAAAAAAAATATAATTAATTTAAAATAACAGTTTCTATGTGAATATCTTTTAAAATGTAATTTATTGCTGCGAACAAACCCAGATTTAAAAAAAATTCAAAATACAGTAAAAATTTTAAAATATTATTACAATTTAAAATAATTTTCTATGTGAATGTCTGTTAAAACTTTATTTGTGTGACAATTTTTAATAATTGTAATACAACTGAATATTTTACTTTTCACTTATTTTTTTTATATTTGTTATATAATTCTTATTAGAATAAGCACACACTAATGTTTAGAAGTTTGGGGTTGGTACTTTTGTATGTTTTTGAAAGAAGTCTCTTCTGCTTACCAAGTCTAAATAAATAAATTAAAAATGCTGTAAAAATTGTAAAATATCATTACGATTTTAAATAATTGTATTTTATGTGAATATCTGTTAAAATGTAATTAATTGCTGTGATCTAACCCGAATTTTCACAAATACAGTAAAAATGGTAAAATATGATTACAATTTAATGAGTTTCTATTTGCATAACTGGTAAATTGGAATTTATTGCTGTGATCAAACCAGAATTTTAAAAATTTGTAATAAATACAATATAAATGGTAAAATATTATTACAATTTAAAATAACTGTTTCTATGTGAATATCTGTTAAAATGTCATTTATTGCTACGTTCAAACCTGAATTAAAAAAAAATTAAAATGGTAATATATACAATAAAAACTGTAAAATATTATTGCAATTTAAAATAGCTGTTTCTAAATGATTATCTGTTTAACTGTAATTTATTTCTGTGTTTAAAACTGACTTTTTTCAAAATTAAAAATACATCAAAATTTGTAAATTATTATAGCAATTTTAAATAATGGTATATTATTAGAATGTCTGTTAATGTAATTTGTTGCTGTTATCAAACCTGAATTAAAAAGAAAATTTAAAATTCTGTAAAAATTTTGAAATATTATTACAATTTAAAATAAGTGTTTCTATGTGAATATCTGTTAAAATGTAATTTATTGCTGCGATCAAACATCATTTTCAAAAATTAAAAATGCAGTAAAAATGGAAAAATATTCTTAGAATTTAAAACAACTGTTCCTATGTGAATATCTGTTAAAATGTAATTTATTGCTGCGTTCAAACCTAAATTTTCAAATTCAAATAAAAAATTGTAATAAATTGTTAACTCACTACTTTCTTAATATCTCTGTTATGTTCAGGAGGGCAGGAAGACGTTGGAAAACCAAGTGAAGCGTCTAGAGATGGTAGAGCGTCGAGAGAATAAACTGAAGGACGACATCCAGACCAAATCCCAACAGATCCAACAGATGGCTGAGAAGATACTGGTGAGAGAGACGGATCAGACTAGCAAAGATTAAACCACTAACACGCCTCCTTAACCAGCTGACCCCTAACCCACACACAGGGCTCTCTTCACGTCTGTCTTTGCACCATCATCCTTGTGCGTCTGTCTTCTCGGTTTCCCACAGATTAGCATATGACAGAGCAAACACACACACATTAACAGGATGTCCCATCTGCTGCCACACACACACACACACACCTCTGCACCTCTCAGTGAGGAACGCACACACCTTCATGTCGTCCCATTGAGCAGCTCACAACTTCTCAAAGCAAGTTTACTTCTTCACCTGTTGATGGGATTTTACTGCTGGAAAGTGATTGGATCTGCTTGTTATCTGACGGTGTTTGTGTGTTTAGGAGCTTGAGGAAAACTTACGGGAGACTCAGGCTACAGCGCAGAGGATGGAAGCCCACCTGGTCCAGAAAGAGCGACTCTATGAGGACAAAATCAAGGTAGAGTTGAAGCATATATTCTTACAATAGTGTGTGTAAGTCACTAGTTTGTGAAAGACACACATGACGGATGCTTTTCGGGTGAATGAGATTTATGATTTGTATTTAAGTAGATTATTTTCAGTAAATGTAGCTTTTTTTTAATATATATATATATATATATATATATATATATATATATATATATATATATATCAAATATAATTTATTTCGGTGATCAAACCCAAAATTTCAAAAATACAGTAAAAATGTGAAAATATTATTACAATTTAAAATAACAGTTTCTATTTGAATAACTGTTAAAATGGAATTTATTGCTGCAATCAAACCCAGATTTTCAAAAATTTAAAATGCAGTAAAAATTTTAAAATATAATTAATTTAAAATAACTGTTTCTATGCGAATATCTTTTAAAATGGAATTTATTACTGCAATCAATTATATATATATAATTTCAATTATATAATTGCAATCAATTATATATATATAATTTTTTTTTTTTTTTTTTTTTTAAGTCAACAAACTATTTATTTTATGCAGCAAATATGATTACATTTTTTTAATGTTTAAGATAAAATTTTGTTTAAGGGAACTTTTCTGTCTCCTAAGATGATTTTGACTGATGCATCACTACATCTTTTTTAGTGTTTGATGTTTTTAGGTCAGTGACTATTCTTTCTGGGAACCAAAAAATTACATTCTGGGAACATTAGAATAATGTTAGTTTTTGTTTTTTAGAACATTGTTTTAATGTTCCCTAAAGGTTATTTTTTAGTTCCCAGAAAGTTGATTTTCGTTTTTTAAACTTTTTTTTAATGTTTCCAGAACATTATTTTTTGTTTCCCAGAAAGTTCGTTTTTGGTTTTTAGAATGTTATTCTAATTTTCCCAGAACATTATTTTATTTTATTGGTTCCTGTAAAGTTAGTTTTTGGTTTTTAGAACGTAATTTTTTTTGGTTCCCAGAACGTTATTTTTGGTTCCCATAAAGTTAGTTTTTGGTTTTTAGAACGTTATTCTAATGTTCCCAGAGCGTTATTTTTTTTTTGTTTTTAGAATGTTATTTTAATGTTCCCAGAAGGTTATTTTTTGGTTCCCAGATAGTTAGTTTTCGTTTTTTGAACGTTATTCTAATGTTCCCAGATCGTTATTTTTTTGGTTCCCATAAAGTTAGTTTTTGGTTTTTAGAGCATTATTCTAATGTTCCCAGAACGTTCTTTTTTTTGTACCCTATAAAGTTAGTTTTTGGTTTTTAGAACTTTATTCTAATGTTCCCAGAACGTAATTTTTTCGGTTCCCAGAAAGTTATTCTAATGTTCAGTGAGTATTGATTGTGGATGATTTTAAATAAAACAATGATGTAGTTTATAAATAAGAATGCTTATATTTATCAAGAATGCATTAAATTGATCAAAAGTGATTGTAAAGACATTCATAATGTCTTATAATTCTTGAGCAGCAAATCAGTTCATTAGAATGATTTCTGAAAATCATGTGACATTGAAGATGAGTAATGATGCTGAAAATTCAGTTTTGCATCACAGGAATATATTTAATTTGAATCGATATTCACATAGAAACAGCTATTTTAGATTTATAATAATATATTTCATATTTTTACGGTGTTTTTGATTAAATAAATATTGCAAATCAGCATATTAAAATGATTTCTAAAGGACCATGTGACACTGAGGACTGAAGTAATTGTTAAGTTACGTTAATCTTCTGCGCATGTGCAAAGAGGACTGTTGATGAGGTTAGCGCACTTTTATGTTTAGTGCTGTTCGCCCCTGGAGCGGGAGCGGGTGTGTTGGAACTTGTTGAGGAAGTAAAAAGTGTTTTTGCTCAAAACTGTTGTGGTTATTGAATTAACATTGGTAGCAGAGGATGGCTGCTGCTGGGAATTACAAAAATCCCCCACCGTTTGACGAGAAGACTGCGTACGAAAGTTGGAAAAATGAGGTTGAAATCTGGAGACGTGTCACTGACCTGGACAAAAAGAAACAAGCCTTGGCGGTTACCTTGTCGCTAACGGGCAGAGCAAGGGACAGTGCACTTGAAATTTCCGCTGAGGATTTGAATGCTGTAGATGGAATGGAAACACTTATAACAAAACTCGACTCTGTGTTTTTAAAAGAAGAAAAAGATCGACAGTACGAGGCGTACACGGAGTTTGACCGGATCGCTAGAGAAAGCGGCGTTTCAATGGTGGAATACATCGTCGAGTTTGAACGCCGATACAACAGGCTACGTAAGTTCAAAATGGAGCTCCCAGATGCGGTACTAGCATTTAAACTACTCGATACCGCAGGACTTACTGTTAAAGATAAACAGTTAGCGCTTACAGCTTGCCCCATTGTCTCTTTCGCTGATATGAAATCAGCCTTGAAAAGAATTTTTGGAGATAATATTACTTCGCCACAAGAGGGCGCCAGTGCACTGCAGAGCGCAGATAGTGAAACGGCCTACTACACAAGATACTCAGGCAAACGGGGAAACAAGCCAAACATCACACAACAACCCCAAACCGTGGCTCAAGGCACAAATCCCCTTGATAAATATGGAAGAAGAACCAAATGTGCAATTTGTCAAAGCACATATCACTGGGCAAAGGACTGTCCAAACAAAAAGGAACATGTGAGACTGACAAAAGATGAAGGACTAAAAGATGACGTTGAAGAATGTAACATAACTTTGTTTTCAAATGAATCTTTGTCTAACACAGAAATCTTCATGGTGGTACACATGCATTTTCCACAACTATCATTCCTCAATTGAAAGTTGCCTTTCAAGTCGGACGGGAAGAGCATGACAGTTTCAGCTATATTGGAATGGAGGTACATTCTCTGGAGGATGAAATACAAGTACAACAAGGAAGGTACATAAAAAATCTGCAACCTATTCCAGTGGACTCCATCAGAGCAACACAGCGTGAAGCTTCGTTGACAGAAGCTGAGATGGGTAGGCTAAAATCAAAGATTGGACAAATACTGTGGGTCGCCAGGCAAAGCAGACCTGACATAATGTGTGACATATCCATCTTGGCATCTAATACAAAGCATGCTACTGTTCAGACCCTGCATTGTACAAATAAACTAATCAGAAAACTGAAATCAGAAGAGGTCACCTTGAGGTTCCAGTACCTAGGGAAAGACAGTTCTGTTAAATTAGTGGTGTACAGTGATTCCTCAATGGGAAACCTTCCGGATGGCGGTACACAGGGTGGACATTTCATCATGCTTATGGGAGAAAATGGAAAATTCTCTCCTATATCCTGGCAGTCAAAACGCATCAGGAGAGTTGTAAGGAGTACATTAGCAGGAGAGACCTTAGCACTTGCAGACGGGATTGACAGTGCAGTTTTTCTCACAACGCTCTACTCTGAGATTACAACTGGTGACTGCTCATGCAACAACTTACCCATTGTGTGCGTAACAGACAATCATTCCCTTCTTGATGCTCTCAAATCGACAAAATCGGTCACCGAAAAGAGACTGCGTCTAGAAATCAGCAGTGTGAAGGAACTTGTACACTCTGGAACTATTCAGCAGATCTTGTGGTCAACCACCAAAGAGCAGCTAGCTAACTGCTTAACAAAAAAAGGAGCATCTGCACTTGGACTTCTGAAAGCCCTCAGCACAGGCGTTTGCTACCTTAAAGACTGAATGGATTTACTTATGTTTTGTCAATGTTTAGTCATTCAAACTAAATATAAAAAATAAAAAAAAGAGTGGAGATTGTTAAGTTACGTTAATCTTCTGCGCATGTGCAAAGAGGACTGTTGATGAGGTTAGCGCACTTTTATGTTTAGTGCTGTTCGCCCCTGGAGCGGGAGCGGGTGTGTTGGAACTTGTTGAGGAAGTAAAAAGTGTTTTTGCTCAAAACTGTTGTGGTTATTGAATTAACAGTAATAATGCTGAAAAATTCAGCTTTGATCACAGGAATAAATTACATTATAATAGATATTCACATAGAAATAGCTATTTTAGATTGTGAAAATATTTAACCATTTTTACAGTATTTTTGATCAAATAAATGCAGCATTAGAGAGCAGAAGAGAATTCTTTTAAAAACATTAAGAAATCTTAATAACACCACATTATGAATGATACCATTTAGATTAGAATATCTATAATCAAAATGTTTTATTGTGTTTCTTTAATGAGCTACTTTTTTAATGACCTACATTCTGTTAAATAAACTCAAAATGATAAAGTAAAAAAGTCAACATTTCAATGCATGCTATTACCATCATGAGTTTTTCTAAAGTTTCTGTTTGGTGATCATGCATATGAGACGTGACAGGAGCACATCTGTACAACAGCAGAAGAAGAACGGTTTGAACATCAGAAACTTTTTTTAATTAGGATTTTCACATTAGCTGTCAGTTAGTACTTCAAAAACAATCCATTTCTTCTCAGTTTTATCAAATCAAAGTTAATTTCCATCACGCACAATATCAAAACTCCACAGCAGCACATGTCATATTCATATCTGAATATACCTGCTGATCTGTTGCATCATTATTATCTGTAGATGCATGTGAGATGTCTGACGTCTGTCTGTGTGCGCTGCAGGTTCTGGAGGCTCAGATGAAAGCAGACCTTGCTGATAAAGAGAGTCTGGAGCATAAACGAGCTCAGCACGAGGAAGAAGCACGTGAGAAATGCAAACTCATCAGTGAGCAGAAAGCTGTGAGTGTCTCGTCTTCATCTCACATCAAACTCAGACTCCTGACAGCAGCCTGAAGCGTGTGTTTGTTTGTGCCTGTTTTTTATGAGGATCTGAGGGTTTAGTTGTGTTTGCTAGAGACACACTCACTAGTTCATCCAGCAGAATCTGGTCGTCTGGCTTTAAGGATTTTGAGGTACTAGAATCTAATCCAAGACCAAACTTCATGGCTAATTAAATGTGTATTTGGTTGAGTTTATATTAATAAATATGAAATGTAACTTCTCAGGAACATGTCCAGGTCATATTTCACCTTGAAAGTGATAGATAAAAAATAAGAAATTATATTTTGCATAAAACATGAAATTAAGCTGTTATATTACCTTATTTAAAATGAAATGACGTTTTCTGGACATTTAAATAGTCATTACTGTAATTTCCCAGCTAATCATTTTTGGTTCCAGGAACGTTAGTATAATATTAGAATAACGTTTTTGTTGTTAAGAATGATATTCTAATGTTCCCTGGACATTAGTTTTTGGTTAGAACATTACTCTAACGTTATTCTAAAGTTCCCAGAATGTTATATTTTGGTTCCCAGAAAGTAAGTTTTTGGTTTTTAGAACGTTAGTCTAATGTTCCCTGAACATTTGTTTTTGGTTAGAACATTACTCTAATGTTATTCTAATATTCCCAGAACGTTAGTGTTTGGTTACAATGTTACTCTAACATTGTTCTTTTGTTCCCAGAACATTGTTTTAAGAACATTATTCTAATGTTTCCAGAATGTTATATTTTGGTTCCCAGAAAGTTAGTTTTTGGTTTTTAGAATGTTATTCTAACGTTCCCAGAATGTTAGTTTTTGGTTCCCAGAAAGTTTTTTTTTTTTGTTAGAACGTTACTCTTACGTTATTCTAATGTTCCCAGAAAGTTAGTTTTTGGTTATAACGTTACTCTAACGTTATTCTAATATTCCTAGAATGTTAATTTTTGGTTTTTAGAACGTTATTCTAACGTTCCCTTAACATTATTATTAAAATGACTTTAACACAATGTATGGTTTATAAAACATAATATTTATTTACAGATATAAAAAAGAATAAGAACAGGGCTTTGTATAGGTCATTACACTAAAAACATGTGTAACGTTTTCATTGGAAAGATACAGGGTTATAAAAAATAACGAAGCATAACCATTAGGGAATAAGTTATTTTTAGTTTAATTTAAAAACAACCACCAGGCAATGTTTTGGGAACGTTATTTTATGGTTGCAAAATAATAACCCAAATATAATCATTAGAGACCGTTCTCTGTAAGTTATTTTTAGTTTTTTTAAAGGACAACCAACAGGCAACGTTCTGGGAACGTTATTTTATGGTTGCAAAAACAGCCTAAAAATAACCATCAGGGAATGTTCTCTATAGGTTATTTTTAGGTTATTTAATAACCACCATGCAATGTTCTGGTTCTGGTTGCAAAAAAAAAATAACTTAAAAGAACATTCTCCTAATGTTCTCCTTCCCAAAACAAAACCTATAGTTAGGGCAGTACTGTGTTTGCTGGGTTGAACCAAAATCAAATTTCTTTTTATAATAATTTTAATACTTCAACACATTATAGCACTACGACAAGCATTGCCAGACACATAGTATCAAGTATGGACATGAGAATGCTTTTTTGCAAGATTCACTCTTCTAATTTTCTAGCCTTTTAGCCCTTGATCCAGTTAACTTGTTAGACTTCAGCTAACTAGATTACCGTCCTCTATCTTCCAGCTGATGGCATACTCACATGCTCAGGGTTTGAAACTCTAGGGTTGTTTAATGTGATGCATTTCCAACACTTACATACTCAAGTAACACTTGAGCAAGCAAATAAAAACTCTGCATTATGAAGAGCATATCATTTGCATCTGTAAAGATTTGATTTAATTAATTTTCATTAAAACTCAGCTCATGGGCTCTTATGAAGTCATGTTATTACAGTAAGTCAAGTGTGTAATTTTCAACACTAGCGACAACAAATAATGTTTCCCAAACTCTCCTGCCACCTCTTCTGCCCACGCTGGTAGTCGACTAACATTTGAGAGTACGTAAATTTGCATCCTGATGCTAGATTTTGTGTGTTTTTCTCTACAGACCATCAACGCCATGGACAATAAAATGAAGAGTCTGGAGCAGCGGATCGCTGAACTCTCCGAAGCCAATAAATTGGCGGCCAACAGCAGCATTTACACACAGAAAAACATGTAAGAGCTCAAAACACCAGACCAGCTCGAGTTTCCAGATCAGTGTTTGGTTGAGAAATAATTTCCACTATGTTGACTGTTTAAAAGATAAGTTGAAATAGGCCTCTTTTTTCCCCCTTCTTCCAAAACAGCTTACTGTTTCAGCTATTAAAATAGTTCCGTTTTGTATGTGATGGAAAAGTGATTTTATTTATATATATATATATATATATATATATATATATATATATATATATTTATTTTTTTAATATTTATATTTATTTATTTTTTTATTTATTTTTTATTTATTTATTTATTTATTTATTTTTATTTTTTTATTATTATTATTATTTATTTATTTTTTTAAGTTAATTTAGAAAAACGTTTGGAGCATTTTTTGTTTGTTAGATATAAGTTTTTGTTTTTTAAAGTAATGAACAGCGGCCAGCAGAAGACTGTTCTGTTTAATCAATTTGCCTTCTCAAATCATCACAAGACACGACTTGCCTAAAAGAAAAACTATAGATATAAAAACACTTCAAGTATAAAACAATGTTAGTTTAATCATTAAACCTAGATAAATGTGCGCTATTAGATGCTTCTCCGATTGTTTTTGCTGAGAGTGGAAACTTAAGCGGGCTTTACAGAATTATCCGTCATTTTTGCTCACAAAGGTAAGAGTAATACATCATTCGGAACTGTATTTGTGTGCACTCACAATATCAACAAAACATTACAAACAGAGCTTTTATAAAATAAAGAAAACAAACATGATGCGCTTTAAGCCGTCTCTTGAACAGGATCGCTTCACAAAAATGAACCGAAACTCTGTGAATACATGCCTCACAGACGTGATAAATATATACATAGAAAGCTGTAAATTATTACTTAATAAAATAAAACAAAACTCTTTTATTATGTAATCCACAAAGATGCATTCCTCTCTAAATGTTCGTCCAAAGAGGAGAATGTGAGTCAGGATCTCTGGTTTTTAGAAACATTTTCATTAACGTTATGTTGTCCCTAATCACAATCCTTTGTAACAATTTAATGAACAATGCGCATAAAAATGTATGTCAAAGCCATAAAACAGACAATTAATTGCCATAATCGTCAATGCCCTAATCCAGACAATTAATCGAAATAATCACAATTATTTCTTAGACAATTAATTGTCAGCCAAATTTCGTAATCGTGACAGCCCTGAGTTGAAAATAATGCAGCGAAAGCATATAGCGTCAATTAACAACCTTGAAGCTCACAGTAGTCCTGCCTTTTAAAAGTATGTTAAATTGAGTTCCTCTATGGAGAAAATGAATGGCATTTTTACTTCTGGAACTGACTGTTATGTTAATTACAGTTGGGAGCGTCAGCAGCTGCTGTTTTATGTAGTTTTAGGTCATATTAGAATAACTAGGGGTTTATCCAGAAGATATTTAAATACTTGTTATCGTAGATCTGCTAATGACGATCTGGGGAAGAATTTAGCTTGTAATAAATGTCCATTCTGAGCATCTCTGCTGCATCGTTCAACTTATAAATCAAGTGTTTTAGATTTAATGGGTGACGGAGGGATGGGAATGTTTGCAATTTAGCCCAACAAAAACAATTTAGCAGTTTTGAGAAACGCCACCCAGGAGATGCTGCAGCGATTCTCGGGATGCTTCTGAAATGAGTTTATTGAAGGAGAAATCTAATTCGCTACTTTTGCTGGAAAACAAGGAAGCAAACACAAAGATCTGAGAAGCAATACTGAATCATATCTGTAAACCTGTGTGTTGGTGATTTATTTGTTTATTTTAGGAAAGCTCAGGAAGAGATGATCTCAGAGCTGCGGCAGCAGAAGTTTTACCTGGAGTCACAGGCTGGAAAACTAGAAGCTCAGAATGCCAAACTAGAGGAGCATCTGGAGAAGATGAGCCAGCAGGAACAGGGCAGGAAGAGCCGCATCATGGAGCTGGAGACCAGACTCAGAGAGGTGAGAGGTGATCCAATCGCAGACAAAATGTCAAAAAATCAACTTTTTAGTGATAATATTGACCCTTCACAAACAGCTTGATTGACAGGCGATCTGACCAATCATAACGCTGAATCCGCCTTTATGTCCGACAGACAAATCAGACCAGGAGAGTAGTTTAACTTCGCTGGACTTAAACTTGAAAAATTGTGTGGTTTGACATCTTTTCGTGGTTGAAATAAAATGATATCCATTAATGTATATTTTGTGTTTTAAGTAAAGAAGAAAAGTCGTGTCGATTGAGGCAAAACAGTGACATTAAAGAGCCACAAAACTATTTATTGTTTGAATTTCTTGAAAATTACATTTTAAAGCTGAGACCTTGTTTCATATCAGAAGTAATCTGCTCTGTCTTGTCTATTGGCAATGGTGTGGTTTGTTAGGATAGGATATTTGGATATTTGAAGTTCTTAGCAATGCATATTACTAATCAAAAATTAAGTTTCTATGCATTTACAATAGGAAACTTAGAAAATATCTTCATGGAACATGATCTTTAGTTAATATCCTAATAATTTTTGGCATAACAGAAAAATCGATCATTTTGACCCATACTGTATTTTTGGTTTTGTGGTCCAGGGTCACAAATATGCATCACATTAAGTTTGTTTGTTAAGCCTTTGTGATCCAAATGCATGGACATTTTATATGCAATTCAAATTTATAAATGTTAAATTTTTTGAGTGCATTTATTTGAATTTCAATATAAAATTGACAGAATTTAGACTTTGGTTCAGATGTACAATATCACAGCTTATTGTATGCATTAAATGCAGATAATTTGTTCATGCATCAGAAAACAGCAGAGACTAAAAGATTTCAATTTAAAATCCATTAAAAATTGGCGTATGGAACGTAAGAATTACTGGTTAAGCATGAATGTTAGAAGATAGAACCCTAGACGACTCACAGACCTGTTGAAGAGCAGGTCTTAGCTGGTTACCAGACTAGTTTGCATTGGTCAGGCTAGTTTGAAAGACTTGGAGTAGACTGATTGTGAGAAGTGAACAAATGCACATTGTGATATGAGAAACATGAAACTATTAAACACATGCTGAAGCAGAGATGTTTGACAGCAATGTGTGTGTGTTTCAGATGGGTCTGGAGCACGAGGAGCAGAAGCTGGAGATCAAGCGTCAGGTGACGGAGCTCACGCTCTCGCTGCAGGAGAGAGAGTCTCAGATCAGCAACCTGCAGGCCGCACGACACGCGCTGGAGAGTCAACTACAGCAGGCCAAGACCGAACTAGAGGAGACGACGGCCGAGGCTGAGGAAGAGATCACTGCACTGAGAGTAAGACTCATGCAGATCACACACTGCATACTCCAGACATTCATAAACCCTTAAAGCAGGGGTCTTCAACTAAAATGACTTCAGGTCCAGTAATGTTTTTTGCCAGACCAGGCTATCTGCAGGGCTTAAATTCTAGACATTTTAAGACATTTTTCTAAAAAAAAAAATTAAGAATTAAGAAAAAAATATAATTATTATTTAATCCTTATTAAACACTTAAATGCAGTCATCAATGAAAATTAAGAGTTTTATTTCAAGCACTGACTTTCAAAAACAACCTAACAAATTACGTTTCTTCTCATATTTCCTGACTATGTTCAGGCCACAAGACAAATATGTGACCCTGGACCACAAAACCAGTCTTAAGTCGCTGGGGTATATTTGTAGCAATAGCCAAAAATACATTGCATGGGTCAAAATTTTAGATTTTTCTTTTATGCCAAAAATCATTAGGAAATTAAGTAAAGTTCATGTTCCATGAAGATTTTTTGTAAAATTCCTACTGTAAACATATCAAAATGTAATTTTTGATTTGTAATATGCATTGTTAAGAACCTAATTTGGACAACTTTAAAGGTGATTTTCTCAGTCTTTTGATTTTTTTGCACCCTCAGATTTCTGATTTCAAATAGATGTATCTCAGCCAAATATTGTCCTATCCTAACAAACCATACATCAATAGAAATCTTATTTATTCAGCTTTCATATGATGTATAAATCTCAGTTTTGACAAATTTAACCTTATGACTGGTTTTGTGGTCCAGGGTCACATATTAGGGGTGTAAATTAATATCAGCAATAAATTATATTAATTTATTATATTACAAATATTTATACTTAATAGTTTTGTCTCTTGACATCTCTGAGAGAAAATGCGCCTTTACTGCACTGTCAGATCCTGAAAGCGCTTACAGTTTTTACTTTCACTTTCTGGTGCATTGAGAAATTCAAACCTTTAAGTTTAAACAAATGTTTACATGGGCATTTTTACCTTTTTTTTTCTCCCCTTTTTTCTAACCTAATTAAATGTATGCATCATCTTTGGTGTAGAATTCTTAAATTAATTTCAATGCATTTAAATGGTAAGACATGATGTGGCTTTTACCAATCAAAAGAAATCAGTATCAGCTAAATGTGTGTTTCCAATGCAGAGGTGGCATTTACACAGGCTGTTTAATGCAGGAAATAAATGCATTTAACCTGCGATTACAAATGCATAATTCATGTTTTTATGTTTTAAAAAAACTTGAATATTGATATTTGAAATGATTTGGGAAAAAAAGGTCATACATACTTTTCATCGAGTCATTCATTCGACTGATTCATTCAAATGGCTGATTGATTCAGTATCATATAAAACATATAAGTCATACAGGGGCATTTTTGCTAGAGAGGATTTAAGATGAGCTTGGGAAAATTTAGACTGTTTTTGGTGCTAGAGACCTTGACTAACATTAATCAGTGAGTTAAAAGTATAAAATAATGAACAGTGATATCTATATGACAGACATAAATTCACATACAGTAAATTATCTGTGTTTTCTCTTCCTGCAGGCCCATAGAGATGAGATTCAACGCAAGTTTGACGCGCTGAGGGACAGCTGCTCGGTAAGTGTGAGAGAAAGAGATTGAAACTGTAAGGTTTCTTTGTGTTGTGCTCACCAGCAGGATTTCAACCTCCACATTTAGCTTGAGGATCCTCAGGGATCGGATTAAGAGCTCACAGAGAAATTATTGATTAAAACAGCCGAAGAAAGCAGAGATCTAAACAGTCGCTATCTTCTTCTGTTGGCCGTGAGCCCGAGTGACACACAACACGATCGATATACACTGGGGAAAGTTGCTCTCTCCTTTATTTCCATTTATCCCAGATCAGTGAGCTGCTCGAATCCTTTGACCTCACGCAGGACAGATGCAGCACTGCTATTCATTCATTCCAACCTCTCCATCTGCAAATGTTTGCCATAGGAATAACAATTTTCCATGTGAAAAATGCATCGTTTTGCATTCCTGGAGTCGTCATCTTGTATCTATCGTCTGTATGTCACTGTCAGGGCTAGAAATTACCTTTTTTACTTGGTCGCACTGTTAGGAGCACCAAAAAAAAAATTAGGAACACCAACTGAATATTAAGGAGCACCACAACTGCCAATTAAGCAGAACAGCCAGCGCTCGTCCCGGAATTTCTTTTTAGTAATTCACTGATCTTGATTTTTTTCATGGCCAATTTTGATTGCCAACGTTTTACAAGCAAATGGTCTGATTCTGAAAGCCTTTTTTAAAAACTTTTTTTTACGCCTTAAGCAAAGGGACAAAAATGACTGAAAATAGGAGTACATGAACAAGTTTATTTTCTCTATTACAGGTAGAGCCATTTCAACTGCATCTACAGTATAAATCATAAAAAATAGTTAGTCTTAGGCCCCGATCACACCGAACGCGTTTTTGCAGTTGGAGGCGCCTCTTTTGAATGGTTTTCTGTTGGCAGTGAGCGTTCTGTGCGCTGCTTATGCGCTCCTGGCGCCTCGCGTTTTTCTGAGCGACTGAAGTTGAAAAAAAAATCAACTCTGACCGGAAATACGGCCAACGTCATTCGCGTTCTTTTCCATTGTCCAATCGAATGAATGGAGAGGCGGGCCTTCTGTTGTGGTGATGAAAGTTTACCGTTGCTTAAAAAGTCCGGAGACTGCAAGAAATGGAGGAGAAACCTTTGGTGTCTGTCGTGGGTAACCCGGAGCTGTATTTTTTAGGGTTTCTGCTAATATGACAGTTTACTTAACAGCAAAAAACTAAGATTTTAAGCCGTGTTCACACTTGCCGTCCTTTTTCAAACTGCCAGCGTCTGTTTTACATTCTAATCCTATGGAGTAAACCGTCTTTTCAAAAAAGCCCTAGCGCTTTTTTTAAACGCCACCGCCGGTGTCTTTTTTTGCAGCTCAGAGCGTCTTTTTAAGTTGAAAAAAGTTGAACTTTTTTGAAGAAAACGCCCTACGTCAAGCGCTTTTTTGACAGCTGACCAATGACAAGCGAGTAGCGGGACCTATCGTTTCCATAACAAAAACAACAAGAAAAAAATGGAGAAGTTGCCGGTAGATAAACTTATCGTACTAGTTTCGGAGCACAAGGAGTTGTATGATATGAGTAAACAACTCTATCATAACATACATCACAAAGAGGCTCTTTCTCGACATTTCTCCACCACACAGCACTACGCTACTGTTGCAGCTGTTGTTATAGCAACAAAAGACGCACTCGGCTGCTTTTCGTAACAGAACGCTGCCAGCTTTTTTTTTTACTAAAAAAAACGCCCTAGTCAACTTTTTCTTGTCAAAAAAGACGCCAAGTGTGAACACGGCCTTAGAGGGCTGGCGCTATAATCCTTTGATTTGACTGACAGGACAGCTGTTTTGGTCGTTGCTTAGCAACATAAAAAAAAACGCAGCACACTGCTCTTTTATTAAAAGTCACAAAAAAAGGCAGTGCTGTGCGCCTCGCGTTTTTAGAGCTAAAAGACGCGTTCGGTGTGATCGGGGCCTTAGTCTTATTAAGTGCAAACAATAAATGCTGCCCAGAGCCATAGAGAAACAGAGTTGCGACACTCCCATAGGCTTCCATAGGAACTGAGGAATGCGGAAGTAAAGCGTGTCATGGAGCAGTCAATAGTTCCAAACAACCAATAGTTCCTCCATAGAAGTCCATTCATTTCAGCGTTTCTCAAGCACAGTCGCCGGTAAATTGAAGAAATTACTGCATTTTCTTTTTACATTTTAACGCATCAGTTGACCTATTGGAAAACTGGCCAGTTGTGGTATTTTATGAAGCGTGTCATAGTTAATGTTTATCGTTAAAAAATAAACAGTTATACTGTAAATGCGGTTAGATAATGTGAGAAACACCGTAATAGCTACCATAACCAGATGCTAGTTGTCATATTTTTACATTTTTAGTCTTTCTGCAATCTTTCTCTCACTGTAGGAGGTTGAATGAGTTTCAGTAAAGACTGCATTCAAGAAATACTATAAAATGTATGCTGAATGCAATTGGTTGCCTTGTGTTTTTTTAAACACTATTTTCATCTTTTCTATCATGTTAAATGCCATTTTTGCTTGCCTTTCAATATTCAGTTATGTTGTATATTTGAATATCATAAAATAACTCGAGTAAATTACTTTTTTTTTTTTTAACGTTAAATCGTTAAATCGAAACAAAAAAAGAGAGTGTTTGATCATGTCCAAATACACATTCAAATGTATTTAACCTTAAATATTACACTAACTGTAATATAAATACTATATTAGAAAATGTTATCTTTTAAATGGCCAGGATCATTATTGCACATATTATTTAGTAAACTCCTCAAAATATTAAGTAATTAGAACTGAACTATATATTACAATTATTTAATTGAATGAAATAGAGCAAATAGAGACCAAATTTTTCAAGCCTGATACAGAGTTATAGACAACTACACAACCTATTATTCAAAAAAACATAGTTTCTTTACGACTGAAGAAAGAAAGACATGAACATCTTGGATGACAAGGGGGTGAGTACAATATCTGCAAATTTTTGTTCTGAAAGTGAACTACTCCTTTAATTACAATGCAGTTTGTGCAAATCTGGAACAGAAAAAAACGTCTGGTTCCGAGTTTCAGTGACGGAGTGATTGACGACTAATATCTCAAATCTGCATTAGGTTAAGAATGTAAAGATAAAGTTTAATTGGTTATGTAATGTTGGAGAGAACGGCAAAGCTGTCACTGTATCAGCTCACAGCAGTCGTTAGGCTAGCGAAAAAATTTTAAGCCTCTGGGCCTTAAAAGCCTTAAAAAGTAACACTTTTTTTTCTTCAGGAAAATCAATTAAATACATTTTTGTTCAATAATATTTTGTGATTATTATTTAGAATTTTGAGCATTTTTTATGAATCTATGCAATATTTATACAGTTTTAATGAGCAATTTTTTCCCACTAGAATTATATTTTATTATATTTTTTAATTTAATTATGTGTTTATTATTTTTCAATAAATACAACATTTCACATTAAAATAGAGTAAAAGCATTTAAAATCCATTTTTTAAAGTGAAAATTGCACCATCTAGTGGCATAAAAAATAAAAACTTGTGTAATGTCATGTAACCTCCTGTATCTCCCTATATACATATATACAGGGGCTTTGGGATTCCTATTTTTTTTTTTTTTAATGTTTCTTCATTTTAATAGGCTTTGCATTTAGAAATATATTCAGACATTCTAAAAGATTACTTTTGGCAAGGTTTAGATATTTTTTGATTGGATAAATATCAGGTTTTGCATTTTTCTGCTTATTTCTGTGTGTGTGTGTGTGTGTGTGTGTGTGTGTGTGTGTGTGTGTGTGTGTCAGTTCTGTACTTTTGTTATTTTAGAGTGTCAGTCCTTGCTTGCTGAACACTTCTTTTCAGCACAGTGGCTGATTTGTAGCTTGTACTACCAAAAGATTATCTGAATTATCACATTTTCTGGTATTTCCCATTCATTTCCTATGTCGGTCATTTTTGACCGCGAAGGAGCCAAGTGTGACTAATTTTTTTTTTTACCCTTTAACATATCCGAATCATGTCACTGATTTTTTTGTGTGCTCACATAGCTAATGCAACAAAAGTCACCAAGTGTCATCTCATTCTGATGAAGCTACGATTTTTAAAAATGCAAAACATAAAATCTTTCGGTCAGAAATGACCGAAGAGGCCCAGAAATGAAAACAAGTCACACCAAAATTTCTCGCACTCGCACAAATGCTCCCAGTCACAATTTGAGCCCTGAATATTTGCAGTAGAATGATTCTGATGAATGGAATGATTATGAATTTGATGGATGATCAGCATTCATGCATATTGACTAGAATGATAATGATGCTGCTGATGAAAGGATGTGAGTGACGTGGACTGTTGTCACAGGTGATCACGGACCTGGAGGAGCAGCTGACCCAGCTGACTCAGGAGAACGCCGAGCTGAATCGGCAGAACTTCTACCTGTCCAAACAGCTGGATGAGCTGACGGTGGAGAGCGAGGAGAGACTGCAGCTCAGTCAGGATGTGGACCGTCTGCGCAGAGAGGTGGCTGACCGAGAGATGCACCTCAACAACCAGAAACAGGTGCGCAAACACGTCTACTCATTATCTGCCAAAACTACTCTCTAAAGTGGTCATGAACTGAGAAACATTTATCTGAAAAAAAAAATATTGAAAAATTATGTTGATCTTTTGACGTAAAAGAGGTCAGTGTACTATAAAAACATCCTGTAAGTTTCAGAACTCAATACTTTGTTGTTACTCTACCACAGAAAAAAGCCTGTTACTTCAAAAGGATGGTGTTTTTTGATGTAGAAATCTTGATAACATTATAAATGTACAAAATAAAAAAACAGACAGTTCATGACCCCTTTAAATGAGCTCAGTCCTCGATATGTAGAGCAAATTCATTTCTCTTTCCATTCATGGATCCTTCAAAGTGGAGTCACTTCTCTTGCTGGTTTGTTTTAGTTTAGCTATTGAAATCGGTTAAACTTGTGCAATGTATTATTTTCTTTGTCTTATTAAATTTTGTCCCCAAATCTAACTTGTGTTGCATTTAAAAGTAAACTAAAAAAAAATTGTTGCATAAAATTTGAAGTATGAAATAAAAGTTCATGAAATTGGATCAAATTAAAGCCTGTTTTTAAGATTATAAAGATTCTTCTGTCTGACATTTGACAATTAATCCTGTAAAGCCTGACATATTAAATACTAGAAAAATTAGAAAATGGAAGTTTAATGAATGTTTAGACAAAATATGAAGTTTGCATTCTTTTTTTTTTCTTTTTAATTTCCTATCAGGCTTTTATGGCTCATATACACTACCAGTCAAAAGCTTGGACACACTTGACTTAATTTTTTTTTTTGTAAAATATTAATTATTTAAAAAAAAAAACAATACAATAAATAGTTTGTTTTATTAGTATTTTATTGATTTAATTTGATTTGTAAATACAAATTGTGCCAAGGAATGATTCTCAGTTTGTTTTTAAGAAAAAAACATTTGTTTTGTTTTTTTCATGGGGAAAAAAAAAATCTTAACTTCAGTTTTTCTTAAAAACAATCTGAGAAGCATTCTTTGGCACAATTTGTATTTGAAAATAAAATAAAAAATATATTAGATTTGTTTTTTTAATAATTAATATTTGACTGCAAAAGTAAAAAAAATAAAAATAAAAAAAAAACATTAAGTCAAGTGTGTCCAAACTTTTGACTGGTAGTGTAGTCTAATATAGTGAGAATGTGGAGGAAAAAATAGCTTAGTTTTATTAAGAGACTCTAAACATAGCGACAGATGGTGATATTTATATGATGAAATTCTGATGCTTATAATGTAAAACAATGAGATCCTTATAATAGTAAAGCAGATACTGACATAAAATGATCTAAGTGTCAGTGGTCACTCTGTATCTCCAATAATATGTCTTAATAAGATGAGATTGAAATGATCCAAACATATAATGCAGTGCAATCCAATGATTGAGAGATCAAACATTCTGCAAAAGATCCTGATGATCAGATTTGAGACTAAAAATGATAGATGGAGAATCAAGTAAAGCCAAGCTGCTTCAGTCCAGGAAGTGTTCATCTGAAAATATTACTACAATTGTTCTAACGTTTACTTGCTCAAAGTCAGTTAAGATTTGATAGTGAAGAGACATGTGAAGCACCAGCTAAAGGTGGATGTTTGTACAATTACTGAGACTCTTTTTAAGGCATAGTGTTTTTTATCTGTGTTTTTGCAGAACATTGAGACTCTGAAGACCACATGCAGCATGCTGGAGGAGCAGGTGGTGGAGCTGGAGAGTCTAAATGATGAGCTCCTGGAGAAGGAGAGACAATGGGAGAACTGGAGATCCGCTCTGGAGGACGAGAAGAACCAGGCGGAGCGCAGAACCAGAGACATGCAGAGACTGCTGGACAACGAGAAGCAGAACAGGTACCGTATGCACAATAACACATGTACACACACAAACATATGCCATTTAATTTATGTTAACTAATACTAATAGTCATCAAGAATGCATTCAATTGATCAAAAGTTACAGTAAAGACATTTATAATGTTTCTGTTTTAAATAAATGCACTTTTTTAGAATTTTTTCTATTTATCTGTGAATCCTGAAAAATAAAATGCATCACAGTTTCCACAAAAATATTGAGCAGCGCAACTGTTTTCAACATTGATAATAATCAGAATGTTTCTTGAACAGCAAATCAGAATATTAGAATGATTTCTGAAGGATCATGTGACACTGAAGGCTGGAGTAATGATGCTGAAAATTCAGCTTTGATCACTGGAATAAATTACAATTAACTGTATTTTCTCATAGAAAACAGCTATTTGAATTTATAATAATATTTAGCAATTTTTACAGTATTTCTGATCAAATAAATGCAGAAGAGACTTTCAAAACTGATAAAAGTAGGGCTTGCATTTATCACGATAAAAGTAAAAAAAATGATTTCTTTCAAGGTTAAAGGCAGGTTTTTGCTCCAATGTTTAATTGTGGTTTTAAACTATTCTTTATGGTCAGAATATGACAAACAATTCACGTTTTTGAATTCTTTACACTTTTCCAGTTGTTTTTCTAATGAAAATTTCTAATGTTCTAATGAGTAATATTGTTTCAAATGAAGAAACAGGTTTGTGTTGCCTCATAATATTAATAATAAAATAAATAAATAAATAAATAAACCTCTACAAATAAAAAAAATTGTTTGATTTGATAGAAGCTTGAGTTAGATGCAGATGTAGGTTTGTTCATTATCAAAATAAGTAATATTGGTAAAAAAAATTGTAGCAACCTCATTTTTAAATGGTATTTTTTTAAAAATAAAATATTTTTTTCATTAACCATTGGTCTTCCATAGTAGCGTACATTTAGACCATGGTAATCAAAGTTAAAGTATTAGATCACTTCCAGAACGAAAATTTACAGATATACTCACCCCCTTGTCATCCAAGATGTTCATGTCTTTCTTCAGTAATAAACAAATTGTTTTTTGAGGAAAACATCTCAGGTTTTCTCTCCATATAGTGGACTTAAATGGTGCCCCGAGTTTGAACTTCCAAAATGCAGTTCAAATGCAGCTTCAAAGGACTCTAAACGATCCCAGCCGAGGAAGAAGGGTCTTATCTAGAAAAACGATCTGTCATTTTCATAAATAAATGAATATTTATACACGTTTTAACCTCAAATGCTCATCTCGTCTAGCTCTGCATGCACACTCTGTGTATTCCGGTTAGGGTGTGTCTAAAAACTCCCATCTCATTTTCTCCTCCAACTTCAAAATCGCATTGCTGCCACACACTTATTTTTTTTCCCACTCAGCTATGTCGTTAAAACGAGATCTTTTCTCGTAATAACGAGATCTTTTCTCGTAAAAACGACATCTTTTCTCGTAAAAACGACATCTTTTCTCGTAATAACGAGATCTTTTCTCGTAAAAACGACATCTTTTCTCGTAATAACGAGATCTTTTCTCGTAAAAACGACATCTTTTCTCGTAAAAACGACATCTTTTCTCGTAAAAACGACATCTTTTCTCGTAATAACGAGATCTTTTCTCGTTAAAACGATATCTTTTCTCGTAATAACGAGATCTTTTCTCGTAATAACGAGATCTTTTCTCGTAAAAACGACATCTTTTCTCGTAATAACGAGATCTTTTCTCGTAAAAACGACATCTTTTCTCGTAATAACGAGATCTTTTCTCGTTAAAACGACATCTTTTCTCGTAAAAACGACATCTTTTCTCGTAAAAACGACATCTTTTCTCGTAATAACGAGATCTTTTCTCGTTAAAACGACATCTTTTCTCGTAATAACGACATCTTTTCTCGTAAAAACGACATCTTTTCTCGTAAAAACGACATCTTTTCTCGTAAAAACTACATCTTTTCTCGTTAAAACGACATCTTTTCTCGTAAAAACTACATGTTTTCTCGTTAAAACAACATCTTTTCTAGTAAAAACAAGATCTTTTCTCGTAAAAACGACATAATTATCTCGTAATATAATATTCCAAGCAAGTCGATTATTCAGAAATAACCGTTTTGATATGATCATCTTAAATCCTCTGGGTCTGAGGGCAGTTATTGGAGACAGATTGGAGATTAATCCTAATAAACATGACGCTACAATTGAAAACATTACATTAAAATGATTAAAACAGTGTATTTCTATATAACTTCGGCAGCGTGCATCCTCCTTTAGGTCAGGACTGTGGCGAAGGCAGAGTGGACAAACGCTTAGTTCGCTCACATAATATAATCATATCATCTGTAAGAGGAACATCAGATCGTTTTTATGACAATGTCATTATTACGAGAAAAATGTCCTTTTAACGAGAAAATTATGTTGTTTTAACGAGATAATTATGTCATTTTTACGAGAAAAGATGTCGTTTTAACAACATAACATCTCGTTTTTACGAGAAAGGATGTCGGTTTTACGAGAAATTGTCGTTTTTACGAGTAAAGATATCGTTTTAACGACATAACATCTCGTTTTTATGAGAAAAGATGTCGTTTTAACGAGAAAAGATCTCGTTATTACGAGAAAAGATCTCATTTTAACGAGAAAAGATCTCGTTATTACGAGAAAAGATGTCGTTTTAACGAGAAAAGATGTCGTTTTAACGAGAAAAGATCTCGTTATTACGAGAAAAGATCTCATTTTAACGAGAAAAGATACGAGAAAAGATCTCGTTATTACGAGAAAATATTTCGTTTTTACAAGAAAAGATCTCGTTATTACGAGAAAAGATGTCGTTTTTACAGGAAAAGATCTCGTTATTACGAGAAAAGATGTAGTTTTTACAGGAAAAGATGTCGTTTTAACGAGAAAAGATCTCATTATTACGAGAAAATATGTCGTTTTTTACAAGAAAAGATCTCGTTATTACGAGAAAAGATGTCGTTTTAACGAGAAAAGATCTCGTTATTACGAGAAAAGATCTCATTTTAACGAGAAAAGATCTAGTTATTATGAGAAAAGATGTCGTTTTAACGAGAAAAGATCTCGTTATTACGAGAAAAGATCTCGTTATTACGAGAAAATATGTCGTTTTTACAAGAAAAGATCTCGTTATTACGAGAAAAGATGTCGTTTTTACAGGAAAAGATGTCGTTTTAACGAGAAAAGATCTCATTATTACGAGAAAATATGTCGTTTTAACGAGAAAAGATCTCGTTATTACGAGAAAAGATCTCATTTTAACGAGAAAAGATCTAGTTATTACGAGAAAAGATGTCGTTTTAACGAGAAAAGATCTCGTTATTACGAGAAAAGATCTCGTTAGTACGAGAAAATATGTCGTTTTTACAAGAAAAGATCTAGTTATTACGAGAAAAGATGTCGTTTTTACAGGAAAAGATCTCGTTATTACGAGAAAAGATGTCGTTTTAACGAGAAAAGATCTCGTTATTACGAGAAAAGATCTCATTTTAACGAGAAAAGATCTCGTTATTACGAGAAAAGATGTTGTTTTTAACGACATAGATGAGTGGGAAAAAAATAAGTGTGTGGCAGCAATGCTGCATTTAAACTGCATTTTTAACCTTCAATCCGTTGAGCACCATAGAAGTCCACTATATATATATATATATATATATTAGTGGTGGGCCGTTATCGGCGTTAACGTGCTGCGTTAACGCGAAACTCTTATCGTGCGATAAAAAAAATATCGCCGTTAATCTATTCTCAAATTTGGGTTAGGAGCTGGGTCTAAACCACGCAAGCTATGATGACTTTCACCTTGATAGTTTTAACGCGGATGTATACCGAATATGGTCGCGCGTTTAAGTCTCCTCCACCAAAACACAGACAGGATCGCGTCGTCCTCCATTCATGAAAACAGAATCTACTATAGTGCGAAATGCCACGTAAATTCGTCGTTTTTTGGATTCATAAATCAAATGTTGCTCTGTCACTTAATTCAAATCGCGATATGGACTAGTGTATGTGAAAACTGAAATGCAAAAAGACCGTTTTAATATGAATCTGATATGTTCCGCTTGCCTAGCTGTATGTATGCATGCATTGCGGAGACGAGCTTTTACTACACTCATACTGAAACACACGTGACGCTCCCGGTCATTTTTGGCATTTTCATCTCACGTGAACGAATAAACTTAATCTCCCAAACTGCTGTGAGTGTCACTTTTACCGTTTCATTTGAGAAAACTAGCATCATATCATACTGTATGACACAGAAACTTCAAGGCAACCTGTCAAAATAAAAGTACGGTGTAACATGTAATGGGTTGGGTAGGTGTTGACGTTAAAAACACACACAATCTAATAGGTAGAAAAAATAATTTCATTGTTAGTTAGTTAGTAAACACAAGTACATCTAATTGAACATAATTTATTTTCATCAACAAATTATCATAGAACAGCTTTATGAGCTTTATGATCCATTCTCAAAGACTTACTTTTAGTCATTATTTGGGTAGCACACATATTCTGAATGCCTTCAGCAGAATTCAAATTAGCCATTTTAATCTAGATTAATCTAGATTAATTCCAAGATTTAATCTAGATTAATCTAGATTAAAAAAATTAATCTATGCCCACCCCTAATATATATATATATATATATATGTGTATAACATAATTTATTTACGACTGAAGAAAGAAAGACATGAACAAGGATGACACAGGGATGAGTACGTTATCTGTAATTTTTTTTTCTGGAAGTGAACTAATCCTTTAAAAAAAAATTTTGCACCTCAATACCATGACAGAAATGTATTTTTTGCCGCATAAACATATCGAACATTTATCGAACTAAAAAAAAATAAATAATAATCTTTCTGATTCCAAACTTTTGAATGCTAGTGTGCGTAAATACTACTTTTATGTACTATTGTGTTTGACTCGACCCTGTTCCTCCAGGTTGCGAGCGGACCAGCGCAGTACGGAGTCCCGGCAGGCGGTTGAACTGGCCGTCCGTGAGCACAAGGCTGAGATTGTGGCTTTGCAGCAGGCCCTGAAAGAGCAGAGACTGAAAGCGGAAAGTCTGTCTGATACTGTGAGTTACACAAACACACTCGCAACAGTTTGTCCTGGTTTGCTCCGGCCCTCCGTCTGCGATATTAATATTCATGCCAATATGGAATTTAACAAGCCGCGATTAAGCGCTACAGCTGATGGAGATTAATTAAATACTGCGGTGCACATGAACACGTCGCTGCGCATTAGCTGAACATTGAGAATAACAAAAGCCTTCTGTTTGCTCAGACCAGCGCTGCTGTGGCGCAGGAGAACCTGAGCTGTTTATATGTGCTGGTTATTGTGCTGTGCTGGTGTTTTTTAGCTTAATGACCTGGAGAAGAAGCATGCCATGTTGGAGATGAACGCAAGGAGCCTTCAGCAGAAACTCGAGACGGAGAGAGAACTCAAACAAAGACTCATGGAAGAGGTGAAAAATAAACTTGTGTATCTATACAAGCCAGCTACAGACCGTAATTGTTCTCAAACATATACACTTTGTGCATAATTTGCCTAATAATTATGCACACATGTAAATAATATAATAAAATATAATATATAATACATGTTGATGAATAAAATATACATGTTGATAAATTTTTCTGCATGAAACTTCTGCACTAAAATAACAATGATATCAGAAGTTTCTTTGCCTATGACACGATGACATAGTGAGGGCTTTATGTTGTCATGAAATCACAGATCTTTCTCCTGAAATACCCTTGAAAAGAGGTCAAAAGAGACTACACCACTACTACTATTACCACACAGGATATTACTGCCATGTCTTTTTCTGAACTGACGGATGATTATGTGTATTTATGCGTCAGCAAGGGAAGCTTCAGCAGCAGATGGATCTGCAAAAGACGCACATCTTCAGACTGACGCAGGGACTGCAGGATGCGCTGGACCAGACCGACCTGCTCAAGACCGAGAGAACCGACCTCGAGTACCAGCTGGAGAACATACAGGTGTCAACACACACTCACACACACACACACACACACACACACACACACACACACACACACACACACACACACACACACACACACTCACTCACACACACACACACACACACACACACACACACACACACACACACTCACACTCACACTCACACACACACACACACACTCTCACACACACACACACACACACACACACACACACACACACACACACACTCACACACACACTCACACACACACTCACACACACACTCACACACTCACACACACACACACACACACACTCGCTCACACACACACACACACACACACACACACACACACACACACACACACTCACACACACACACACTCACACACACACACACACACACACACAACACACACACACACACACACACACACACACACACACTCACTCACACACACACACACACACACACACACACACACACACACACACACACACTCACTCACACACACACACACACACACACACTGCAGAACACATTAGCACACACACACACAACACACACACACACACACACACACACACACACACACACACACACACACACACACACACACACACACACACACACACACACACACACACACACACACACACACACACACACACACACACACACACACACACACACACACACACACACACACACACACACACACACACACACACACACACACACACACACACACACACACACACACACACACACACACACACACACACACACACACACACACACACA